>NW_020290651.1:52361-190283 GCF_003184585.1 Aspergillus saccharolyticus JOP 1030-1 | reverse complement strand
AGGGCTGAGAGCCCTACAACTTCCCTTTAGGGAAGAAAAGTATCACGTGGGCGTATCAGTAGGGCCAATAGGTCCATAGTCCTAATTCAAGGGATGAATTAGCGACTGTGGGTAATGCTGGCTGAACGGCTATTGTTTTGAATAAGTCCTATTGTTTATTCCTTACAATTAGATAGGCCTATTTTAAGAAAATTATATAAAGAATTGACTGAGAAATCGACTTTTTATCAAATTGTAACATTTTCGTATATAATAGTAGAGATATATAAGATATAATTTACTTTTAATTTTATTATTATAATATCTTACAGTTTATCTTATCTATTCTATTTACTTTATCTATTTTATCTAAGAAATATACTATACTTTATAAGAGACTTTTATAGAATTTTGTATAAGAAGAGTTTCTAATATTAAAGAGATATTCTAATAAGTTAAGACTATTTTCTATACTATCTAGAATAATACTTATATTAATACAAAGATTATAAAAACTAGATCTCTATCTCTATCTTATCTAAGTATATATATTATTTAAGAATTTAGATAAGTCTAGCTTTTCTAATTCTAGTAATAATCTATCTTTAGAGTTATCTTTAAGATTATCTATATTCTTATTGTTATCAATATAGAAGATAGTAATTATCTTATTCTTCTTTTATTCTTTTAATATAAAGATAATTGAATCTAAATTATAATTATTAAGAATATTCTAGTATTTTTTACTGATAATAGAATAATTAGTTATATTTAAAGTAGTTATACTTGAAATATATAAAGATAACTTTAGTAATAGTAGTAGATATCTTAAGAACTAGTAAATAAATACTTAGTATTAATATTATTAGTTATAACTAAGAGAGAATCTCTAGCTATCTAATAGAGAATAGAAAACTAATTATAATAAGATTTCTAGTAAATAAAAATATTAATATATTCTATAGTATCTAGAATAGTATTAGCTTAATTTAACTTTAATAAGTTATATATTTTTAATATGTAAATATATCTTAAATTCTTCAAATATCTCTACTATAAATAAGAGTCTCTAGTATTTAGAGACAAGCCTTGGTGATCCTCGCTTCGCTCGGATTGCTAAAGGGTGGGCTGGGCAGCCTTACAGGGCCGTTCGCAGGGCCGTTCGCAGGGCCGTTCGCAGGGCTGTTGACAGGGCTGTTTTATAGACTGCCTCGCACTTGCGCGCTCGGCTGTAGGGCCGTTGGCAGACTTGCTCGTAGGCTCGCTCGTAGGCTTGCTCATAGGCTTACTTACAGGGCCGTTTGCAGGGCCGTTTGCAGGGCCGCTCGCAGGGCTGTTCGCAGAGCCGTTTGCAGGGCTGTTGGCAGGGTGGTTGGCAGAATGGTTGGCATGGTTGTTTGTAGGGTGGTTTGTGTGTGGATAGGGCATAAAAATCACATGATCTAGGGCTAAAAGTATAGAAATTTTGATGGGGTAGGACTGCTAAGTCAGCTGAATAAAAGTAGAGTAAACTATTTATATAAGAAAATACTAAAATAAATATTTAAAAATCTATAAAAATCAGAAATAGATATTTTAGACTAAAAATAGGATTAAACTATAGTAGAAAATCTAATCTATTTATAGAATTTTAAATTTATTAGAAATTTTAAAAATTAAGTCTATAAAGTTAATATATATAATATTTCTCTCTTTTCTTTATATCTTGTCTATTTAGGCAGGTGGGGCTATGAATTTAATATCGAATAAAAGGCAGAGCTTTGCTATATTGGATAAGCCTATTTCTAGAAAAGTTTATAAAGAATTAACTGAGAAGTCGACTTTTTAATTAAATTGTAACATTTTCATATATAACACTAGAGATACTATAAAAGACTTTATCTAAATTTAATAGTGATCTAGAGATTATTAATAATATATTAATAGCTAGAATCTAACTATCATAGAAGTAGAATATCTTAAAGATAGTTTAGTACTTCTTATACTAGTTAGTATTATTATTGAATTATATATTCTTTTTAAACTTCTTAATTATTAGATTTAGAATAGTTATAATTATATAGATATAGTCTTTTATCTAGTAGATATAATAATAGTACTTTTAGAGCTTCTAATATATATTCTTAAAATTTTAAGAATCTTCTTCTTCTAAAGTATTTACTTTTATACTAGTTAATTAAGTAAATGATCTAGATAATTTAAAGATTATTATAGATATTATAGATCTTATAAATAGTAGATTTACTATTTTTAGACAGATAGATTATATAAAGAAAAAATATATAGAAACTTAAGAAGATACTCTATCTATTTCTATTTTATTATAGTAGACTAAAAATAATCAATATTATTATAATTATAGTACTAAATAAAGCTTTAGATTAATTAATAAAAATTAAATATCTAGTAATTTATAAGATAGAATAGGTTTTAGTAAGTTTTATAGTTAATAAGAAGATAATAGACTAAGCTAAATTTAAGTTATTAAATAAGCTAAATCTCTTATAGTATTATGAACTTAAATTTATAAATTATGACTTACAAAATCTTTATTTAAAAATTATTATAGTTAATAGAATAGTCTAGAGATTGTTTATATTAATCTTTTGTAAATAGCTTCATAGAATTATCTTTATTAGTCTTTTATAAATAGTTTCTAGAATATATCTTTTTCAGAATTCTTATAATATTAGAAAAAGATGTTAAGATTTCTTCTATTATTCTTCTTTATATATTTAATAGTATTATAAAAAATTTCAATCTAAAGTTTCTATAAAAGAGTATTAACTATGAACTAAATTATATAAGTAAAATAGAGAATATAGTACTAGAATTAAATAATCTTTAAAAGATTAGACTTAATTAAAGTATTATAAAGCTAAATACTTTTAATAAGCTAAGTTTAGACCTTAGATAATATTATACTAAATATTAAACTATTATTACTAGTATTATTTGTTATTATATATAATAAACTATAAAAAAGATTATATTTATATAAGATTAATAGAATAATTATAACTATATTCTTACTAGTTTAGAATCTAGATAGTAGTAAGAAGCTTAGCAGAACTTTATAGTAATTTATATCTTTTATTAGAAAATATCCAGTTAAGATAAGAAATACTTTCTAGCTAGAACTAATCTAGTAGTTTACTATAATTAATATATATTTAGTATCCAAGAATGTTAATAATAATTATATATATATCTTTAGATTATTCTAAAAAATATTTTTTCAATCTGTACTTAATTAAGAAATTTAACTTTTAGTAGAAGTATAAAGTTGTAAAACTAATTATTTGTTTAAATTAGATATATCTAACTATTTAAAATAGTAGATAATAAATAACTATAAAATATAGGACTTCATTCATTATAAACTATAAAGATCTAGAAATAATAATAATTAGAAAAATTTATCTAAGAATAATAAGAAAATATTTATAATAATTCTTTACTTAGTATCTATATAATTATATATTTAGATATATTCGATAATATCTTCTTTTTTTTTATAAAAATAATAGTTTATAGAACTAGTTTCTAAGTTTTTATATCTTAGATATTATAAAATATAAAGATATACTTATTAATAGATATAAAAAATTCTATTAGAGAATAATATATCTTATTAAAAGTTATTCTATATTTTCTAATAACTTCTTTTAATTAAAGAGAAATAATAATTTTTAAGCTTATTTAAAAAGTCTAGAAAAGATTATCTTTTATTATTAATTCTATAAGATAGAAAATATTTCTTAAAAAGTTTAATAAAAAATAATCTTTTAATTTTATATAATATAAATAATCTTAAGATTTTTAAAAAAAAGAAAAGATTTAACTTAAAAAAGTTATCTTAACTTAAGAATTATTATAATTTATAAAGATCTAAGAAATAGAAGAAAAGAATTTAATAGTATTTTTCAAAAATAAACTAAATAAATATAGTTAACTTATAATTTTAAGAATACTCTATATATAGTAGATATACAAAGATAAAAGTAGAAAAACTGTATAAAAATAGTATTACTTTAATTATAGAAATACTTTTATATAAATATAATCTATTATATTCTTATATACTATTAAAGATATCTACTATATCTTTAAGATCTAGTTATCTTATGAATAGAAAATTATATCTAGAATCTAGAAATATAGAAAAACTTTATTCTCTAAATAGAGCTTAAATAATATAGTAGACTAGAATATAGAAGATATCTATATAATAAAGTTTTAAAAAAGACTTTTATAAAATCTATTATAAGAAATATAATACTTAATATTTAATTAGATAATTTCTAGATAAAAAAGACTAAGTAGATAGTATAATATAGATTTTTCTTATAAGTTTAATCTATAATTATATAATTTAGTTTTTTAGAATAGAAAAAAAGAATATAATAGACTATCTAAACTAAATATAAAAAAAAAAGAAGTAAAATAAGGACTATATGATTATTTTTTATAGTCTAATTTGTAGTAAATATATAGTTTTAATAGAATAATATGATATAATTAATATATATAGTATAAACTAAGCTATAATTATATATATTTTCTACTATTCTCTATTATAATAGTAATTAGCTTAGAAAAAGCTAAATCTTATTAATACTACTAGGATTTTTTTATTATTATTTAGAGATATAAATATAAAGAGTACTATTACTTGTCTAAGATACTTTTATTTTATTTAATTTAAAAGCTTATTTTTACATAATTTTTAATAATAGTTAAGATAGCTAGATTAATAATTACTCAATCTAGATTTATCTTAACTATACTAAGACTAAAAGAGATATAATAGATAGATGTTAGTATTAAAAATAGTTAAGATAGTTAACTATCTAGTTTTTAGCTATACTATAATCAGATATAAAAATTTCCTTAACCTCATCATAACCTGGCGGTCAGGTATATGATTTCTAAATTAACCTGACCTGACCTGGCTGTTAGCCACACTAAAGCTAATGTACATAATTCTTCTCCTTCTTTCTTGATAACTTGCCTATTTAGGCAGGTGTGACTATGAAATAAATATAGAATAAAAGATAGACTTTTTTATATTAGATAAGCCTATTTTATATTAGATAAGCCTATTTTTAGAAAATCATATAAAGAATTAACAAAGAAATCGACTTCTTAATTAAATTGTAACATTTTCGTATATAATAGTAGAGATATATAAGAGAGATATAAATATTATTAATTAATCTATAGTAAATAATCTACTTACTATATCTAGTCTTTCTAGTTAGTAGATATAAATAGTTAAAGTAGTAGCTATATCTTAATCTGATCTTAATTCTATAGTTACATTATTTTTTAAACCTTAATCTGACTATATGATTATGGTCAGATTAGATTTAAGGTATAACAGTCAGGTCAAGCCACTCTATATATAATTCAATAAGAGTGTCAAGATTATAAATACTAGTAGATATAGTAGAATTACTATATTGTGATATCCTGGTATTGGTCTAGTACAATAGCAGGCAATTCTGTCCCTTGTCACTGCTTTTGGCGGATATCTTGTAGTTCCGTCACCTTGCTAGTTCTGATAATTAACCACATTATGAAATCCGTTTGACCACTACTAATCTATCATTGGTAATAATAATGATTAGTTACTTTAGAAGATAGTTTCTAGATTCTCATTAGTATCCTAATAATAGTAGTATAATTTCTAAGTTAGTTCTAGTAGTTAGTAACTACTTTCTGATAGAGTAGAGAAATCAGGGTTTTATCTTCCCTCTATAGCCCCTAATATAAATTATATAGTAGTCTACAGCTTAGCTACTGGATCTAAGAACACCTACCACCACCCCGGTATTTCTTTCCCAAGTCTCATGTAGCCGCCCAAAGGGCCTTTGGCTGAGGGAGGCACCCGCAGACAAGGCACTTGTAGGTTTTTCCCCTTAGCAAAGAGCCAATGGCCATACCTTCAGCCACACAACATTTTCCGATAATTCTAGCATGAAGGAGACTGTATTATAGCTTTAAGAGTATTTGTAATTAGCCCAAGGTAATTAATTCATGTCGCCTATCACGTCTCAGAGAATTTGGTTCTGGAGGCTAAAGATACCGGGCTCACGAATCATGTTTTTGTTGGTCAGTGCGAAGCGAAGTTAGCAATGCAAATTATGCAAACCCTGGGAGAAGCTTTGATGACAATGAGCTCTATTCGAGTAGCAAAATCCGGTCCCATCGTGTGTGGGACAAGAGTTGGCCGCAAAATACATAACATGATGACTTACAAAATGCCATCAGATGCAATCAGATCTGTATTGAAACAATACCGATGTCTTTCACACTCTCCGAAGCTCAAGGTACACTTGCGATCTGCTTGAAACTGCTCGGGTTATATCCGACTGATTTCGGATTTTTCAGGTTTTGCCTCCCATAGGACTATTGATACCAAGTCTAGTTTCTTGTCGTTCTATTTGCTGTGCAATTCATGTTAAGCAAGGGCACACGCAGAGCTATTCAGTCTCGACATGGGGCTATGCCAGTCAACAGCGTCAAGAGACCAGATTCATTCACTTGCGAAGTGCTCGGGCTTCATCACAGCTAGCTCGAGCGATCGCCTCACGCCCTGGCACATCTGCAGAGACATATGTTGCATATGGTCTGACTCAGAAGCTTTTCGAGGTCTGTTCTAGTCAAGCAGACTACACCATACCGCAGTTGGATAAGAAGGGAGGACAAGTTCCCAAGACCGATGCTGGAGAGGATCTTGGTGTAGGCCAAGGATGGTGGTATAAAGGTTCGCACCTTTTTCATGCTAGGCAGACTGCATGTCCCCATTATATGTTGACAACTGGGTTTTTCTTTAGAATTGGGGCTCTTGCCTACATTCTCAACATGGTCGCAAGTCACTTTCCTGCACATGTACTTACTGACAGCCCGGCTACGTGCTCTGCCATCGCCCGAAAGCCTCCAGACTTACTCACAGCATTTGATTGACCATTTCTCGCACGACGCCGAGCATCGCATGGATGTACTTCATGGCTTGACAAGCCGTGCTATCCGAAATAAATTTCTCAAGGACCTATTTATCCAGTGGCGTGGTGCGTTGGCTGCTTACGATGAGGGTGTCATTAAAGGCGATGCTGTACTTGGAGCTGCGATTTGGAGGAACTTATGGAAAGCCAGTCATACTGCACCCGACGGCGAAGACATGGACTGGACTAAGGTTGCCCTTGTTGTTGCATATATGCGACGGGTCCTGCATGATCTTTCTCATGTCAATGAGGCAGATTTAGCACTTCGATTAGGGCGCAATGATGGAGGGCGGCCTAGTATCTTCTCAGTCTCTCAGGCAGAGAAGAAACTGGTCTACGGATAAAAATGGGTTTGTTGAGGCTGTTTTCCAAGGAATAAAAATGCAAAATGTATTTTCCTCTTGCATCCTTCACCATCACTAGCCCGAACTTCTTACTTCAACTGGTGGTAGTCTGTGTGCAATGCGTCCACTGATAGATCTTACCCTCATTAGATGTAGATGCAGGTCGTGAACCCTCCCAATGTAAACCAGGTTGCAATATATACTCTCAAGATTGGAGAGGATTTGAGAGGCAAAATACGAGCCACATAACCAATTTCTCGCAGGTGACACGAGATGCCATAATGTGATAAGAGCGAGACGGTGAGTGCTTCATGCATCTTTCTTACCGAATAGATCCTTTTCGACCATGGCACGGCAAATAGGATGATAGAAGGCCTTATTTTGCTCGAAAGTTTCGACAGCGACTGGGCGATTGACCTTCTGCAAGCTCCGATACCTATACAAAAATATCAGCTTTGGATCTCTAGGCCGGTGATTAAGTTCCTGCATACAGAGGTCTCACGAATTTCATCCTACCAATCCTGCCAAGCAGCTGCGTTGTTGGTTCAATAACACCGTTGTCACCGGCCTTCAGACCAACTTGGAAATACAGGTTGGCAACTTCTATATTCTCGCTCCTTGCAAGACCATATACTTCCCCCATAAGCCTCGACAATTCCGGAGTGAGTGGTTCCTCAAAGAGAAGGACTTGCTCTAAAAATACTATGATTTGATTGGCCGTCAGGTCCTTGATGTCACTAGAGTCGGGTTTGAAAGGAGAGCCGGGCATGGCCTTCCACTTCCTCGATAGGCTATAGACAACGTCGACAAGCGAGGTATCGAAGTCCGGCTTGGGTGGTAAGCCTGGCGCGTAAAACCATCTATCCCAATCAAGCTCATTCAGAAGCTTGGAGGCTTCCATGTCGGACTGAAAAAACTCTAGTATCGTCGCTTTGAATTCGTATGAATCTAGAGATTTCTCCTTGAACTGTGTGAAGTACTGTATTGAGAGAAGCCAGAGTTAGCAAATGAATTCACTGTTGGGGAGTGAAGCAAATACATGAGGGATGAACTGGTCGAATTTATGCTTGCCCACTAGATTCTCCAGATGGAAAAGGAAGTTAAATCCCTTCTCATATGGAATACTAGAGAACGCATCGTCGGGATCTTTGCCTTTGAGATCCGTGACGAGTTTGGTAAATTCATGGTCATGTCCGAAATGCTCAACTGAATCTGTAAGCGCTTTCCACCCTATAAGCGCCGAGAAGTGTCGATACGATTCGCCATGACTACAGGATTGTTGAGATTAGCATGACTAGTGCATCAAGTTCTGAGAACTTACACCGCAGCAAGTATCTACATCTATGATTAGCGTCTTGCCGACTGGAGGCAAACATGGTGAAGAGATAGACCTACCCTTCTTTCCAGGTAAGTGGTCCAACCCTCGTTAAGCCAGAAATGTTCCCATGAAGCATTGGTCACAAGATTACCACTCCAGCTGTGCGCGAGCTCATGGGCAATGACATCAATATTTTCTCTGTCCTAATTGTTATCGTTAGCGCTGACGAACACCTGGCTAGAGATCCATCTTCGACGCTATACCTTGGAGATAATACTGGGTGTGGCAAAGGTGAAAATCGGATTCTCCATTCCTCCATAAGGGAAACTTGGTGGAAGAATCAAAACATTGTACTTGCCCCAAGCATATGGGTAGACAATTTCCTATGTCGATGTTAGATTTAAAAAGCACCCCGGTATTGAGCTGCAAGCTCACCTCAATTGCCTCGATGAATTTCTCCGTATCGGCTTCAAGTTCCCACTGGCATTCGCCGAGCTTGTCGGGGCTGGTAGCGACAACACTTCGTGGCCCAATCACTGCCTCGGTGATGTCTCTAAGAATAATAGACTTAGTGCATTCCATTCATCAGGTCTGATTCATACCGACTTCGGTAGGCTTACCCGCTGGCCAGAGCGAAAAGGTAGCTTGGGATGGGCACCCGCTGGTGAAATCGATATAATGTCATCGCACTGGGTAGAGGCGTCTCTAACGAGTTGCGGACGGGCAGACCACTCGCAATCACGGGTAGTGGTGACGAGATGTTAAAATCAATCGTTGACTTGACATCGGGTGTATCTTGGCATGGGAATATAGACCGAGCATGAATCGCCTGGCATTGAGAGACTGTTGCAGAGAGCAAGTATATCGAGTGAGTTAGCAGATCAGGTGTCACTCAGAGTGGACCTCGCCCCTAAGACGAAAAGACTAGCGGAGAAAAATGTGCTAACTCACACATATACGGATGCCTCTTGTTAGATGTTTGGGCCGGGGTCAGCCACTGAAGGGCGGTGCATTTCTCGGTGGTCTGAAGAGTGATCTAAAATTGTCCCTCATGTTAGGCCAAATCCGATTTTACTCTCTGATGAAGCACACCTCGATATCGATTGTTTCATTCTCCTTCACACACCGGTCAAGCTTAATCTTCAATGCTCTGCCGTATGGTTCGGAGGGTGGGAGAAGCTCCCAATACAAAGGCCTGCCATTGAGGTTGACGCTGCGAATATCCACATGATTTGAGTCCAAGAGGATCTCCTGCGACTCGCCATTGGTGGCTGACCGGAATGTCTGCGTCACGCTGCCCACGAGCTTTTTCTCGTGAAAAAGGACGTCAAAATTAGCTGTGATATGGGTGCACCGCCAATTATGGTAGTTGCTAAGGGTATTGGGGTCCCTCGGAAAATTGACATTGGCCATACTTCTATATGCAGAAGCTGCAGATAATCGGGCAGTCCAGTATATGCTGATGAGGGGTTGGAAGCTGGGAGTTGAGGAAGACGTGCGAGTTGCGCCCTGCGAAAAGCTTGTGCGCCAGAATAGGGCCAGAGACGCGCCGTGCATAAAAGGGATTAAGGATCAGACAAAAGCACTAAAGAAAGTTTTGTTAAGCACAAGGTATGTGTAACTTACATGATTGCTCCCATAAACAACAGTGATGTGTATTGCACTGGTATATAGTTAGATAAGTACTTAGTTAAACTTAATTCTAAAAAGTAAAAGTAATAAATATTCTATCCTGACTTCTAATATAGAAAATAGAAAAAGGATTATATCTAACTATATGAAAAAGATAATAGTTAATATATTATAGTCTAGACTGTAATCTACAGTAAGAATGATCAGAATTAATTTAATGAGAGTAGAATTTTTAAAATAAAAAGTATAGATATGGGATAAGTATAAGATATATAAGAGTTTGAGACTGATTTCTTTCTAGAATATAGGAGAAAATTACCTTAAAATGTCACAGTGCAAACCCAGAGCACCTACCCGACCCACTCAACCCAACTTGTAATAGTGGAAGACAATAAGTCAGTTTTACAATGATATTCTATTTTAGAGTAGGATTTTAATTAGTTTATTTTATCTTAGGATTTTTATAATCAATTATCTTATAGTAATATAGAATATATCTCTCTACTAATAACTCTAATATGTAATAGTATAATCTGAATTCTAGATACTATATTCATTTTTATAATTATATCTAGTAACTTTTGATTACTCTTTATTATCTGTGACCGCCGCCTCCGCAGCTAGGCGTATTGAGGCCTCTGTGCCTTCCTGGCGTATTAGGGCCTCTGTTCCTTCCTATATCGCCTGGATCGATGCTGTGGGATATAACCTTCCGGCCTCCCAGGCCCTCCATAGAATGAACAACTTCCTCATGACCACTTCTCGCATACAGCGATTTATCACATTATCTTTATCTTTTAATATTTTATATTTTTTATTCTTTTATTCTTATTAGTTTAAATGTTCTAAAATTATTATTCTTGATTAGTTATACTATAATTCTATTAGTTACTTATTTTTCTATCTTCTTTGTCTATCTTTTATAGATTACAAGATATTATTGAACTTTATTCTTATTATATACTTAATAAAATAAATAGATATCTTATAAATTTTTCAATTTTATCTATAATAAATTTATATCTATAGTATTATTAATTAAATTTATAATATATTATTTATATCCAATTATTTATTCCATGATATTTTTTTCTTTACATATTCCTATAATCTATATCTTATTTTTTATTATTATATTTAGACTATTATCTTACCTAGAGTTAACCTAAATTAATTATTCTAATATCTAGATATCTTCATTATTAATATTTATAATAGAAGTAGTTTACTAAATCTTTTAATTTCTAATAAGATGATCTAATTAACTTATATACTAGTTTAATAGCAATATATTATTATAAGCTTATTATTTTTCAAATGTTATAACGTAATCAGTAAGCGAGTGGCCCATGTAAGCGGGTGGCCCAACACGCCAAGCATTCCTTAAAACACGTCAACATTAATCATTTAAATATTTATTATCACCACCAAAAATACCTTAATTACTAAAAAAAGCTATAAATTAAGAGGACTATATAGAATTAGCTATTAAAACTTTTTACAATAGTTGAATTCTATCTACAACTAAAATAGCTGAAGTTTTTAGTATTCTAAAGATAACTCTTCACAGATATCTTAACAGAGTTAAATCATAAACTAATATATATACTAATTTATGTAAATTAAATATTATAAAAGAGGAGTTATTAAAATAGTAGATTATATTTTTAGATAAGTAAAGACTTTTCTCTAGATCCTATCTAATTTATAAAATAGCATCTATTCTGATCTGGAAACACAGTAATACTGGGAAGATCTTAAATAAAGTCTTAGTAGAAGAGAAATAGATATATAACTTTATTAAATACTATAATTTTCTCAAAGTCGTGTTTCTCTTACTATTATTACTATAAATAAGCTCTCTGTAAGAATCTAGTAATTATTAAGGACTGGTTTAATTATATTTAAGCTGTTATATTAAAGTATAGAATTACTAATAAGAATATCTAGAACTTTAATGAAACAGACTTTACTATAGGCTTGGTAACTACTATGCGTGTAATCATAAGATCTAGCTGTAAGAATAAGCCGTCCCTTATATAATCTAGAGATTATGAGTAGATAATATTAATTAAGTATATTAATATCTTCGACTGGGCCTTATCTCTATATATTATTATCAAAGGTAAGGTGTATATAGAGGCATAGTATCAGAGAAATATATCTTATTCTTAGAGAATCAATATCTTGCTAAATAGTTAGATAAGTAATAAAATCAGTTTATACTAGCTTAAATACTATTTTGTTCTTCTTATTAAGAAGAAGTAAGTCAGAAGATATAGTCTCTTAATTCTTAATAGATATTATTCTTATTTAATACCTTATTTTAATAAAATCTACAGTCAGAATAATATTATTTCTATCTATATATCTTCTTACTTCTTATATCTCTATCAGCCTCTAGATATTGCTTACTTCGCACCTTTAAAAAGAGTATATAATAGTCTAATTGAGAAACTGATTTACTAAGATATTTACTATAGTAATAAGATTGAATTCCTAGATATATATCTATAAGCTCGCGAACTTGCCTTCAAAGTATTATCTATATAAAATGCCTTTTTGGTATCTAGATTAGTTCCTTTTCAGCCAGACAAGGTGCTTAGGAAGTTGGAAATCTATCTATAAGAAAACTCCCCTATGGGAAGTTAAACTACTACCTCTACTATACTAAGAATACCTAAGAACATAAGGTAATTAAAGAAATATAAATTTATAATTAAGATAATATTCTATAAATATATATAAAGTCCCCCAGAACTAATAAGAGATATGTTATTATATATTATTAAGAGCTATAAACTTATATTTAACAGAGTAGTCTTACTTGAGTAGGAAAATCATAATTTATAAGCTATAGAGGACTATTAAAAAGATAAGAAAAAACAGAGTTATTACTAAATAGCTGGCCTTAACAGTACTACTATTTATAAAGCTATTTAGACATTCCAGTAAGTTTATAAGAAAAATAAAGCTCTTAAAAGTTAATCAGCTGATTTTAGAAATAGTAAAGAACTACCTTGCTGCCGCGCGCCACCTTACTATTCTGATTATAATAAAATCAGCTATAGATAAACAAGATGTCCTTTAAGAGGAAAATACCAAGAAAATACGATTTAAATAGTATAAATACATTGATTTTTAGCTTCAAAATTGTATATAGACTGGAATACTTAGCGTGTTGGGCCACCCGCTTACATGGGCCACTCGCTTACCGATTACGTTATTTATTCTTATTTTTATTAACAGTACTTTTTAATAGAGATATTGAATATCTTCTTTAATATATTTATTAAGAATAAAGTCGATGAATTAGATATAGAATAGTAGTTGTTTCTAGTCTTAAGACTAATCTAATCTCTTAGAAGAAATTATAAGACTCTGGATTAAATATATAAAAGATTTTAAATTATCAATATTATAATGATTATACGCATAATATATAGATAGATTAAAAGTATAATAATAGACTATAAAAGTTATCTATAATGATTAGACTTTTTCTTTTATATAACTATTTCTAGTAGTACTATAGTAGTATAATAATACTGTTCTAAAGTAGACTAGTCTATTTTATAAAGATAGTAATAATAGATATAATTCTAAGTAAATCAAGATTAGTGATACCTATTGTGCTTTAATACTAGTGTACTTTAAGATATAATATTTTTCTACATAGAATATTAATATTATAGTTGTATTTAAATCTTTTTTCCAATATGATTATTATAATTATATTAAATTTTTATTTTTTATATATTTTAGTATTATTTACTTATCTAATAGTCTTTGTTCCTACTAGTATAAGATATAGATATATATTTTAAATTCTTAGTATTATCTTAAATACTAATATATTACTAGAGTTTAACTAACAAATTAGAATATCTAGATAGTCTACTCTTTATCTTCTGATTGTTTATTCTTTTATTACTAATTTTTATAATATATAAAGTATCTTTATAGTTTAATAAAGAATTATAACTCTTCTAAAAGAGAGACTTTTATTCTCAGCTATATTTTTGATATATTATTATTAGTAAAATACTACTAATATAGTACTAGAAAGTTAAATTATTAGTATATTCTTTTTTCTAAATCTATTCTAGATTTGATTTTTTTCTACTATATTAGTATGTAAACTGAATATAATTTAGATAACTATAAGAATACTCGAAAATAATACTAATCTTACTATACTTCCTAAATAGATTAATCTTCTTTTAATTAAGAAAGGTCAAGAAGTTTAGAATCTATTATTATATTCTATAGTAGACTATACTATAGCTACTTTAGTGTATAGGTTTATAGATATTAAAAAGGTGTGTTAAATAGAATACTAGATATCTATCATAATAAGGAAAACTATATCTATAAGTTATAATAAGATGATAAAGACTTAATAATGATTTATTGTAAAAATATAGTAATATACTATAAGTTTATTACTAGTTATTTTATTCTAACTATCTGGACTAGAAATAACTTTAAGTTTCTTTATCTTTTATTTAATAATATTAACTTTTACTTTAATTATTAGCTATAGCTATCTTTCTAGATAATATTATCTGGGATATAACTCATATATATACTAATAATCAGAGAATAAAAAAGCTACCAGTCTAATGATTAAAGAAGACTTTTTCTATAGAGATAGTTAGAAAATTATAGGATTAGTTTTAGTTTACTAGCATTTATACTATATTTTAATACTCTAGTACTAGTAAATTACTTTTTTCTTTTTATCTATAGAATATATACAATCTAGATCTTTCTAGTATTACTTTAATTATAGTTTATATATATAGGCATAATCAAAATAAATTTTTCATATAGTAGATCTATATTTCTTTTATTATAATTTTATTCTTTACTATTATCTAGATCTATTATAAATAATATTTTTATATTATCTTTTCTAGATTTCTAGAATTTTAATAAAAATATATAGATGTTATCTGATCAAGTATATTTCTTAGATAGATATAAATAGAATATTTATGTTTTATAGCTTATAGAATTCTAAGGAATTCTATAAATTTTAGAACTAGTTTCTAAGTAGTTTCTGTAATGGTGGAAGACGGCAAGTCGATTCTGCCCTGTTGTTCCGCCTTGGGCGGATCTTAGTTCATCCCATCTCGGGATCCTGGAAGAATCAACAACTTTATAATAATATAAGAAATATCCCTAACAATAACTTTGATATATAGTAGCATGTCCCGGGTTCTAGATACTATATATATTTCTATAATTCTATCTAGTAACTCTTAATTACTCTTTATTATCTCTATCTTCTGTATTTCTTTATCTAATTTATCTTTTATTCTTATCTATCAATAATAGATATCTATAGTCAACACCTCCTCCTTAGTGAGTTATGCTTTAGTTTTGTTAGTTGTCTATCTTTTTATCTTTTGGCAGACTGGCAGATCACCTGACTATCAGGCCCTAGCCCTAAGCCCCCTGATTGAGCTATCTGAACCATTGCTGCAGCCCAGTCCATTCCTTCTTGGTTATTTCACCCCTGCATTCTCACCCTGTATTTATTGAATATTTCAGCTTTCTAATTAGGAAATAAATAAATAAAGGATTTGGCTTAAATAAGCTGCTTTATTCTATTATTTCCTAGGAAGTCAAACCAGTTGACCTAATAAAACTAATTGTATATTGAAATTAGTAACTTATTTATTTTCATATTTATTAAATCTTTGATTCTTCTACTTTTAATTATGTTTTACTTTAATCTTGCTTTTATCTTACTTCTATACTAAATTTGTATAGAAAAGTAAAAGTTAAATAAAAGTCTAATAAATCTTATTTAAAAAGAAATAAAATTCGAATACTTTTCTATCTATCTTTTATAGACTATAAGTATCTATCTTTTATAGACTATAAGTATCTATCTTTTATAGACTATAAGACATTATTAAGTCCTACTCTTATTATATAGCTTGTAAAGTAAGTAAAGACTCTATATTTTTCTAAATTTTATCCATAGTAAACTTACTTCTGTATATCACTACTAATTATCTATATTATTTATTATTTTTTACTAATTATTTATTCTATATTTTTCTTTCTACTTATTCTATATTGTATAATCTATTCTTTTATTATTTTATCCAGATTGTTTTAATATTCAGATATTTTGATTATTAATATCAAAATAGAACTAGTCTACAAAATTAGTCAGTGCCTCATAAAATCAACCAGTTAATATACATACTAGTTTGATAGCAATTTATTATTATTATAAGCTTATTATCTCTTATATCTTGTACTACTTTCTATCTCTATTTAAAAACTATCTTTATTCTTTATCATAGAATATAGATTAATTAATGTTTAATAAATATATTTAATGTTTCTTTAAATATACTAAATATCTTCTTATCTCTAAACTATTTCTTATTTAGATATAAGATTCTTATTCATAGAAGTCTTCTATTAACTTTATTAAATCTAAAATCTTACTTAAATAAAGTTAAGATTAATAATTTATTTATTAATATTAGTTTTCTCTTATATCTATACTTCACTAGATACTACTAGAGTTTATTATTTATAAGAAGATATTAATCATAAAATATCTAGAAAGTATCTTATATGAGATTTATTAATTAAATACTTTATTAAGTATAATCTTGTAGTTGATACGCTGGGCTCGAAGCCCCCTCTCTCTAGATGCTGAGGCATCAAGACAATATAACCATGTAAAGTTGTTTGTTTTATTATCTCTCAAGCTATATAAGATTCTAAATATAGATTAATAGAAGATAGTAGAATAAGGAAGAAAGAATTAGTATCTTATAAAATATAAGAAAGAAAAGTTATTTAATAAGTAGTCTTCTTATTATTTTATAATATTCTTATTATAATTTACTATATAAGTTTATTAGAATAATATAAGTTATTATTTTTATTATTATCTTTAGTAAAGTTATTCTTATAATTAAGTATCTTTAATAAAGCTATTCTTAGGAATAAGATAAAAACTAATGGTATCTTTATTATTATCTAGTATAGTTATATTCTTATACTACTAGAGAAGTAATATAATTATATATTTTTTCTGATATATATCCATATTTTTTTACTATTTATTTATAATATTCTTAAGAGTATCTTCAAGAAAAATTAATAAGAATTATAAATTCTATAAGTATAGTTTAGTAGTTTAGAATAATTCTATTTATTTAGTTAAGTATAGTAATAGCTACTATAGAACTTATAATAAGAATATAGTAGTTTTCTATAGAAATAGTATTTTATTATTTTTTATTCTTATTATTAGTATTAAGTACTAGATTAATAATATCTATATTAGATTAGTTCTAATGAATATAATAGTAGAGATAATTATAGTTATAATTTTACTAAAATTCTAGAACTAGAATAATATACTATTCTAATATAAATTTATCTAAGAATTTAAAATTATTAACTCTATATTAAGTAGTATTATCTAGATTCTAATATCTAATATTCTTCTAGAATATTTAATAAAGCTAGAAACTAGAGTTACTAATATTTTTCTCTTTATAGTATGAGCTATACTATTAATTAATTTTAATAGATTAAGTCTAATACTAGTCTTTTATATAGATAAGAGTATCTATTTAGATAAAAGATTAGATCTATTATCTAATTTTAATAGACTAAGTCTAATCTTTATTTTTATATAAAAAGATTAGATGTTATCTCTAGAGTAGATATCTAAAGTATTTAGATAATTATTTTAAAAAGCTTCTAGATACTAATCTCAACTATTTCTTTAATCCAAATAGAGAAAGGTATTACTAGTCTTAAGTATTTTAGATATTTTATTAGAATCAGAAAATATAGTTAATAAGTAGCTTTAGAACTAATAGAATAGAATTATCTTTCTAACTATCTAGATCTATATCTAGTCTAGAACTAAGTAGTTAATTATCTTTATCCTATATAATATAAATATTTAGTATTTTAACTAATAATTTTATTGAAATCTAGTTAGTAGTAGTAAAGGGATAGTTTTTTTATTATTCTTATTATAAATATAAAATATTATATAATTATTATTATAAGAATATTATATATTAGTTTTATTTTAACTTATTCAGCTTATTTTAATTAAAATAGTTTATAATATTATAATTTATTATAATAATAAGTATTTATATCTATTACTAATTTTATAGATATTCTTAGACTAAATAAGATAATATTCTATCTATATACTATTTTTTAATAAATTATTAGTCTTTATTTTTTATTATTCTATTAAAAACTAAGACTACTAGAAGTAAATAGTATTTCTATAGAGAATATTTTTGTCTTATATAATAGAATACTACTAGAGATTATAGATAGATTAAGATAATTTTATTAATTAGAAATTTATCTATATGAAATAGATTCTTATAAGTAAAGTTAATATTATACTTTACTTATTTAAATACTAATAAAAGCTTGAATATAAGATAAATAAGCTAGTTAGATAGATATATATTATATAATAACTATCTAGAGATAATTAGGTTCTAGTATTTAATTACTAAGAGTCTTTCTATTTATATAACTTAATTATATTCTATCTATTTAGTCTTATTATTCTTTATCTTTCTAGATATAGATATAACTAGATCTTTATTACTAAACTTCTATATTCTAATATAGATAGTCGTCTAGTTAACTAATATATACTATTTCTATATTACTAGTACTATATTCTCTAGAAATATAATAGTTTTAGAAATAAAGAAAAAGTTATTTATAATAGTATCTAGAAAAATAAGATTTTTAGAAAGATAATTTAAATAGTATCTAAAGTATATTATAATATTCTAAGAGAGAGAAATAAGTAAATACTTATAAATAATAAAATAGAAAAATAAAGTATTAAAGAAGAAAAGATTTAAATTATATTATAAGAAGAATAAGATAATGGTAAAAAAGAAATAAATTAAGAAAGAGAAGTATTACTAAGTAAATAGAGAAGTATTTATATAGTAAGTACTTAGTAAATAATTACTAGATAGATTAGATAGTCTACTTAAAGTTCTATATTAAGTTTACTATATTAATATTTATCTTATTTATCTATTTGTCTCTCTTAGGACTATATTTAGTAAAGTAGACTAGATACTTAGTTACTTTTATACTATCTTATTTAAATCTTTTCTGTATTGATCTACTTATAAGAGTATAGTTAATCTTATGTCTACTACTATTTTAATTATTTTTCTATTAATAATCTTTCTATATAGAAGATAATTAAGTATATTAGTAATTATAAAAGCTTTTAGTTTTAGATATTAGCTTAAGTTATACTACTAAGATAATAAAATAGATTTACTAATTTAGTAGAATTTTAAGATAATATACTAATCTTCTAACTCTTTTTAAAAATATAAAGTAGATCTATATATCAAGAGTTTGACTTATTTTTAATTATCTTTAGCTTATCTTTACTTATTAAGAGACTATATCTCTTATAAAATTTAAAAGAAATATTATTTTCTATTTTAAATTTTATAGATTAATAATTTCTATCATAGATATACTTTATCTAAATAACTATAAACTTATATACTTCTTTAGTATCTAGATAGAACTTAAAATACTATTCTATAAGTAAATATCTAGTCTATATTTAGAGATTATCTAGAGATATACTATATATAAGACTATATAGACTTATCTTTATAATTAAGCTAGATAAACTATTAATCTAGCTAATAAATTAAAATAAAAATTATACCTAGCTAGTATAGTAATTCTATATTATATACCATACAAAAATATCAATTTTTGGATTTGAACTTTAAAAATTAATAATTTAATCAATTCTCAATATTTCTTAAACATTCTTGAGGATTTAAAAATTTAACTATTTATTAGATTTTTAGGTATATTTTTAGAATTTTTAAACCTAATTTAGAAATGCTATTCTAAAAAAATCTTTTTTTTTAGAATTAAGTACTATACTAATTATTTATTCTTTTTCTTTAAAGGAAAAATAGGCTTTAGTTAAAATATATCTCTATATAGAAAAAATATAGTTAGACTCTAAAGACTATTATCTAAATTTTACTAAATTATTATCTAATTTATAGCTTCTTTTTATAAGATAAATAGATCTACTTCTCTTCTATAGTTATTTATATATACTATAAGTATAGCTGTTTCTTAGACTATTATTTCTCTGTACTCTAAGTAAAATCTCTATATAATTTATAAAGTTTAAATAGTCCCTAATTCTATTAACTATTCTATCAACTATCCTGCCAACTATCCTGCCAATCACCCTGTGAACGGCTCTGCGGACGGCCTCATAAACAGCCCTGCCAATAGTCCTGCCAACGGCCTTGCCTATATAGAAACAGCCCTACAAGCAAGCCTACGAGCAAGTCTACCAACAAGTCTACTAATAGCGCTATGAATAGTTCTATAAATAGTCCTACAAAAAGCCCTGCCAACAGCCCTACCTATAAAGAAATAGTTCTGCGAACAAGCCTGCGAGCAAGCCTACTAATAGCCCCACAGCCGAGCGCATAAGTGCGAGGCAGCCTATAAAACAGCCCTGTAAATAGTTCTGTGAACAGCTCTGCTAACAGCTCTACTACTGATTCTACAAGTAAGTCTACCACCAGCCCTGCAAGTGAGTCTACAACCGGTTCTGCGAGCAAGCCTGCCACCGGCCCTGTAAGGCAGCCCAGCCCACCCTTTAGCAATCCGAGCGAAGCGAGGATCACCAAGGCTTGTATATATATATTAGAATATTACTTTGATTGTTTAATTTATTCTCTCTATCTATCTATCTATTTATAGATAATATATAGTAAAATAGTACTATTATATATTTAGCTTCTTAAATATTCTAGACTAGAAGCTACTAAGAAATTAAGTATCTTAATTAACCGCGCCAGCTACACCAAACAGCACGCCACCATTGAATTATCGATCAGGAAGAGTGGAAGATTATCTATAACTCTATTCTCTTTTGATCTATTGCTTTTTTACAGTATTTCCAATCCTTATGATTATATAGTAGCTTAATATTATCTAAAATACTCTTTAGAAAGCTAATATAGTCTTAAATTAGAGTTAACTACTATTATAAAAATTTATATATATATATAATAGTTATTAATAATATTCTTAAGTAATTTAAAAAAGAGTAGAAAAAAATAAATATTAATCTATTAAAATTAATCTTTCTTCTATTAATTAAAAATCTTATTAATTTTACTAATTAGATTATAGAGACACTCTTAGTAGATATTATTTATAAAAGTCTTAAGAAAATTAAAAGTACTCTTTAAATATAGATAAATTAGTAGTTATAGTTTACTAAAATTATAAATACTCTTAGTATCAGATCTATAGCTACTACTCCTATAGAAATACTAAAGATATACTTGTATATTAATATTATCTATTATATAATTAATATTACTGTGGATCTTCTTTATAACGAACCTCGGCATAACGAATTCCTTGATATAGCGAACTCCCCGCCCTCAAATTTTCCGCCCACATACAAAATTCGTTGGTTTCGCTATATAACGGAATTCGTTTGATGAAGCCTTTCCTACATACAAAATTCGTTATATCAAGGAATTATCACGTGCTCTTGACGTCATTTTTGACGCTAAAATAGGTTATGAACCAATTATAAACTCCAAAAAATCTGTCTTATGTACTCACAGGCAGCTAATATCTTAAGCCAGCAACTTAAGCCTCAAGCAATAGTTCAAAACTATATATAATCAATAAATTATAGTATTATCTATATCAGAAATCCTTTTATCCAAATACTCGTCATTAGTTACTATTCCAGAGCAATTTAGAGACTTAAAAAGACAGCGTACAGAGTACTTAAGCTTCAGACCTGGAAAGAATAGCAGAATTAGACTAATTTAACCCTTCTTCAGCTCCTTAGGTGCAAGGGACAGTCCTTAAAGACGTTGAAGGTAAATAGCAAGAAGCAGATCGATATACGCAGCTTTTTTAATTGAATTACGATAGCTATAGCACTTTTTAGACCTCATGGAATCCAGCTCTCTGATTGGCCAGTTCAAAATTAGTCATTCCTCGCTGCAACGAATTCCTCGCTGTAACGAATATGCCGGGCGTGCGCGATTAATTCGTTATATCGAGGATCCACTGTATTATCTTAAGATTGATATAAATAACTAGCTTATAAAGATCTAAATTAATATAATCAATATTAAAAATAAGTTAATTAGCTTAAATAGTCTACTAGTATAGTTAATACTTACTAAGAATCTTATTATTTATATATATAAGACTATAGACTCTATAGTTAATCTACTATAGTATAATAATAGAGCTCTAGTAGACTATATTAATAAAAGTATTACTAATAGAAAAATTAGATAATTATTTATTATAGAATTCTTACTAGTTTTATACTATCTAGTAGTATTATAATTCTTATAGCTAATAATCTTAAAGATTTCAAATATCTTATCTATATATAAATATTCTTAGTTAAGATACTTAATCTAAATAAAATAATTAAGTAATATTAATACTTAATTATAGTATATAGTATAGATATTAACTATATTAATAATAGAGACTCTATAAAACTATAGAGATTTTTAATTAAAAGAATTAAGACTACTACTATTAGTTGTCTAACTATAATATCTATTAAGATTATATATATTAGTTAAATATAATCATAGAAAAATATTATTAAGAAGAGTAAATTCTCTATAGTAGTAGTTAGATTTAATAATTAAAGTATAATAAATACTCTTCTTTATAAAGACTTTATACTTAATAGTAAATACTTTAATATTAACTACTATAACTATAATTAGTAGTTCTTATAATACTTTAGATATTAGAAATATAGTTATATCAAGTAATACTCTTAAAGAAATAAGATCTATATATATTATACTAGACTATATAAATTACTAGACTATATATTTAAGAATAATAAGATATATACTAAGTATATAAACTATAGCTTAAAGTACTTTATCTTTAATTATATCTATATTAAGAAGAAGAAATATCTTAAGACTATTTAATAATATTAGCTAAATATATCTATACTATATATTAAACTTATTAGTAGTAGTAATACTACTACTTTAATTAAACTAATTAATATTATTTCTAAGTTAAGCTCTAAACTAACTTAATTATAATATATCTACAGCTATTTAACTATAAAGACTAAGATTAAAATAACTTATAGTAAGAGCTGTTGTAAATTAACTATAAAGCTAAAAATTATAGAGATCCTAGCTATAGAGATTCTTATTAAGATAGAAATCTTCTATAGTAAATAGTTAAAGTAATATTATAAGAAGAATAACTAAGAAATTATAAAGAATAATATTTATAACTAAAGTTTCTCTATAGATAATATTCTAATATAAACTATAGTAAAGCCTATAGTAGCTTTAGTATATAGTCTTAAGAATATTCTAGATACTATAAAGTCTATAAATTACTACTATAGCTAATACTATAGTTAATTTACTATTCTAAATAAAAATAGTAATAATAAGCTTAGTATTCTTATCTCTAATACTACTAGTTCTACTAAGACTACTAGTTATAAGTAATTACTATAAGTAGCTTAAAATTATATAGATAAATTATAAGAAATCTAATAATATTATAATATATCTTCTTAATAAGAAGAAAGTATAGAATATAGAGCTTATTATTATCTGAGAGTTCTAAATAAACTACTACAGTAGCCAGTTAACTATATACTTTTAGATTCTAGAAGACTATTTCTATCTGACTATAAAACTAATACTTAGTATACTAAGATTACTACCTCTTAGACTATAGACTAACTGGTTAATACTCTGCTGATTTCTACCATATACCAGCGCCTACGGGGGTTAGCCAACCGGTAATAAAAGGCTAACTGGGCTGGTAACCCATACAGCTGCTATACCTACTATATTCTTACTAATACAGCAGAGAATAAGAATACCCCTAGCTTATATACTGGCCTCTACTAGACCTGGTCCTTGGTACTAGTTCAGATAATAACTGGTAAGATCACTCTGGGTGCTTACCTGGGTATGATTAGAGCTACTGAATTAACCATATATCTCTATAGATAGGGGTCTTAATTAGTTAAATATATTCTTATTAAGTATCTGAGATATACCTCTCTCTGATAGAGCATCCTCTGGGCTAAGAGAAAGCTTACTAACTTTTGGCGTGTCTTTAGTAAGAAGTTAGTACAGTAAGTGATCTGCTTTATACTATATATCCGGCTGCTGGGCCAGTTCCATAGCCTGACTAATACTATTCTAAATACTATAATTACTGATTTATCTACTACCCCGGCTGTCTTAATTAAAAGACCAAGGTAATAAGAAGTCTGCTAGTAAGTCTAATTCCTTTAGCTAGCTAGCTTTTATTTATTATATCAAGACTATGAGATCTAGGGGCCTTTGGGCCAACTAGTAAAGGAATACTAAGAAAGGACCTGGGTACTGAACTATATAGTAAACTGATAACTATAGCAGCCGCTGATAGAAGAAAGAACCCCTGTAAGGTAGGTATAGAAGTAAAGTATGCCCAGTGGCTATCAACACCACTAGTTCGCTATATGGGGAAGGAATTTACGTGGGACTATAAAGACTACGTGAGAGTTGAAATTTCGAAGGAAAAGAGAAGCCAACTGGCCAACTGGCTGAATATTCTGTTTGTATATAATTTTAACACCCCTACGGCCAGCCCGGCCGCAGGACAGGGACCTGCCGCCACTCGGCCTATAGGGCTGACATATGCGTGTATGAATCAATCAATCAATCAATCAATAATAAACTATAGTAAGTCTACTAAGTATCTAAGTAAGATAATTACTAGCTATAGTATTAACTATATAATACTTTAACTAATTCTACTATATCTAATAATCTTAATAATATCTATTATAATTATAATAAGGAATATAATTATTATAAGAATTAGATTAATATATATTATAGTAATTATTATGATAATAGTTATAATAATTAATAGTTTAACTATAAAAAGAAAGATAATTATATATATCTTATCTTCTCTTTCTCTAATAATAAATCTAATAATTTAGTAGTAATATATAATTATTATTATATTATTTTCTTATTTTATAATAAGTTATATTAATATATTTTATATATAATAATAAGAAATACTAATACTAAAGATCTCTTAAAGATTTTATATTAATCTAAGATAAGCTATATCTTTTATTATCTATAAAGTCTATAGTAAATATAATAGAGAAATATAGACTACTCTATTCAATAATAAGAGATATAGAAGATTGATTTAATAAGATATATAGTTAAAAAGATATATTATCTCTAAAAGTCTCTAATATAGTACTACTAATAAAAAGAGATACTATACTAATATATCTTAATTTATCTAATAATATATTTATCTCTATTAAATATAAAAAAGATATTAATATTAATATACTCTATATATAGTATATAGCTATAACTAGAGTAGATCTTAATAAAAAGACTAATCTAAAAGATATACATCTAGATATAGATTATAGCTCTATTCTTATTAGTAAAGTTTTTATCTTAAATAATAAAAATATCTAGTTTTACTCTATTAATAAAGGTATCTATATTATGAGTATTAATTCTAAGTATACTATAAGTAAATATATTATTATTCATATATATTTTCTAAAGATTATAGAAGAATAGAAGGATATTAGTTCTCTAATTAGGCTTTAAGATATTAAATATTAATATAGTTATATTACTATAAGAGTATTTACTGTAAAAAATTCTAAGTTTAAAGCTGATATACTTATTAGTATAGATATAATTAATTATAAGAATATCTTATTTAATTATTACTATTAAAAAGTATACTTAGAGAACTATATAAATATACTTATTAACAAAAGTACAAACTAAAGAAAAAAGTAAATATATCTATTTATTTAATAAAGTATAATATTATACTAGCTTATAGTATAGTATATATACTAATTTATATAGAGATAAACTTAAGATATACACTATATTTTTAAATCTTTATCTTATAAGAATCTTATAGTCTATATATATCTAATTAATTCAAATTTATTTTTATATAAATAATAAAATAAATCTTATAAAAGATTATAGTAGTAAAATATACTAGATTTAGTATAATTATAAATAATAAATTTACTACTATATATTAAATTAAAGACTATATAACTAAGCTAGTATACTATCTAGGTAAGTATAATTTTAAATACTTACTATAATATTTAGAAAAGCTAAGATACTCTAATCTACTTAGTTTTAATAGATATTAATATTATTATTTTACTTAATCTCTACTTAAGAATATATATTATATCTATAGTAAAGAATAATTTAGTATATACTATAGATCTTTAAATTATCTATAAAAAAGAAAGAATATAAAAAAAAGACTAATACTATCTAAATATAATAAACTCTAAATCAAATAAATAGGAATAGAATAATAAAAAATATTAATACTATAGATACCTATATAGTAATAGTTATAATAAAGAGAATATAGATATAGAGTCTATTTTAAATATAAATATTTTAGATCAAAGACTAAGACTATCTAAAGACTATAAACTATTCTATTCTATATTTAAAAAAATACTACTATATTATTAAGAGATTAAGGTATCTATAGTAAGAAATCTATAGTAATTAGTTATCTTATTTAGATAATTAATTAATATAATATATAGATAAAGCTAAATAAATTTAATATTAAAGTTATTAATAAATTTTAACATTAATAACTCTAAATATCTATAAAAGAAATACTAAGTTTACTAAAGCTGTAAAAATACTATATTAATAAATAGAATTATAAAATTATTAATAAGATATTTAATTTTTTTTATATGTAGAGTAAGATATCTTCTACTTAGAATTATATTTTCATAGTATACTTTATCTTTATAGTCTAAAGAATAGTAGTTAATCTAATTATAGATATTAAAATAGTTAAAGAATATACAATAGTAGACTTATAAGAAGTTAATAAGAAAACTATACTAGACTTTTATTTTGTTCTACTATAGAATAGTATTATTTAGCTAGTAGTAGAATATACTTATATTATAGTAGTAAATATCTGTAAATACTTCTATTAATAGTTACATAAATATATATATTATAACTATTTCACTATTATAATATACTAAAACTAAGAGATATTTTATATTATAATTATAGAATTTATTAATTCTATTATATATATTCTATAGAATCTATATTAATAATCTTATTATTATATTACTTAGTCTTAATTAGTATATTAAGTATTTATCTTAAGTATTTAGATATCTATAGATAATAAATATTAAGTTAAAACTAATAAAGATTTTTTTATATTTCTATTAGTATACTAAAATAATATATAGATAGTCTAGAACTATCTACTTTTAAAGAAAAATTGGTAGCTATTTAATCTCTACTATTTTCTAATATATTTTTAATTTTAAGATATTATCTTAAGATGATAAATTGTCTTAGATACAGAATACTATAATATACTACTTATATATAGTTACTTCAAGAGTAGAAGATTATACTATTTAAAAGCTTATTAAACTAGAAAAACTAAAACTAAGAGATATACTCTACTAAGACTATATAAATACTAATATCTAAAGAGCTTACTAGATTTAAGAATCTATAAACTAAGTTTAATAAGAAGATAAACTATATATTAGTATACTTTTAATCTAAATAATATCTATATATTAATCTAGATATATTTAGAATAGAATATAGTATTATCTTATACCATATTAATCTAAAGAAGATTTATATAAAGATCTCTAAACTATTTCTATATATCTAGATATGACTAGTTCTCTCTCCAAGTAGAATATTTACTATAAATAAGTATAACTACTATCTAATAAGATTAAAATATCTTATCTTATATGAATATTTTATAAAATATGATACTATTTTAAAGCTATATATATAGTAATAGTAATATATATAAATTTTATAAGTATAGTAAATTTTACTTAGAAAATAATCTTTAATATAATAGTACTTGAGTATCCTAATCTTTATTTTACTTATATATTCTAATTTATATACGAATATTATCTTAAGATATATTATAGATTAGAAAAGATAAATAGTCTAGTAAATATATTATTCTAACTTTCTATGAAAGATATAATATATATACTATTTAATCTTAATAATCTTCTAAAAGTAGAATTAGTAGTTATATAAATTACTAGTATTCTAAATATACTAGATAGATAGTATATCTACTACTATAAGACAATAGAATATAATATTTTAATAATCTTATTATTATATAATTTTAAGAATATATTTATATAATCTATCTAAAAGATAATATAAATATCTTATATTATCTAGATACTATAAAATAATTCTATAATAATTCTACTATATAGTTTTAAAGATAGCTTACTCTATATATTTAAGAATATTATAGTTTTTCTAGATACTACTAAATTAGCTTAACTATATTAAGAATCTCAGTTATATATATTTTACTATCTTTTAAAGAATCTTTTCTATATAATTTATAATAATATAAGTATTAGAATACTAATAAATATCTTACTACTCTCTAAGATCTTATATTATATTAGAACTATACTATACTAAATAAATATATATATTATTATCTAGAATACTTAAAAAACTATATATATATGTCTTTTAATAGTCTATAACTAATTATCCTACTAGTAATTCTCTTTTATACTATAATACTAGACTTTATTACTAGTCTACTACTAGTTAACTATCTATCTATATATAAATAGACTATTCGGCCAGTTGGCCAGTTGGTCTTCTATTCCTTTGAAATTTCAACTCTTATATAGTCTTTTGTAGTTCTATATTAGTTTCTTTACTATATAGCAAACTAGCAGTATTAGTAGCTACTAGATATACTTTATCTCTATATCTATCTTATAGTATATCTCTCTTCTATTAGTAGTTGCCTCATTTACTAGTTTACTATATAGTTTAGTATCTCGATTTTTTCTTATTATTTCTTTATCAGTTAGCCCAAAGACCCCTGGATC
Source organism: Aspergillus saccharolyticus JOP 1030-1 (assembly GCF_003184585.1). Lineage (NCBI taxonomy): Eukaryota > Fungi > Ascomycota > Eurotiomycetes > Eurotiales > Aspergillaceae > Aspergillus > Aspergillus saccharolyticus. The sequence goes on along the minus strand of NW_020290651.1, from coordinate 160,919 downwards.
TTATAGTCTTGATATAATAAAAAAAAGCTAGCTGACTAAAGAAGACTAGTTGGCTGGGGGGTTGGCCTTTCTTAAATCTAATAAGAAAGACTAATTAATCTACAAGTAGATTAGTAGTCTTAGACCTACTTATAGACCTCTAGTTACCTTAATCTATTAATTAAGATAATTAGAGTAGATAAATTAGTAATTATAGTATTTAAAATAGCATTAGTTAGACTAAAGAACTAGTCTAGTAACTAGATATATAGTATAAAGTAGATTACTTACTATACTAACTTCTTACTAAAGATATACTAAAAGTTAGTAAGCTTTTTCTTAGTCTAGAGAATATTCTACTAGAGAAAATTATATCTTAGATACTTAATAAGAATATATTTAATTAATTAAGACTTTTATCTATAGAAATATATAATTAATTTAGTAGCTCTAATAATATTTAGATTAGTATTTAGAGTAATCTTACTAGTTAATATCTAAACTAATATTAAAAATTAGATCTAGTAGAGACTAGTATAGAAGCTAAGAATCTTTTTACTGTCTACTATATTAGTAAGAATATAGTAGATATAATATTTATACAAATTACTAGTCTAGTTAGTTTTTTATTACTAGTTAACTAACTTCTATAGATACTAGTATATAGTAGAAATTAGTAGAGTATTAACTAGTTAATTTATAGTCTAAGAGATAGTAGTCTTAGTATATTAGTTAGTAATCTTATTATCTAATATACTCTTATAGCTTAGAAGCTACTAGAGGTATATCTACTAACTAGTAATTTATATATAATCTGATTAATTAATAATTCTTTTAATAATTTTCTAATCTAAATTAGTACTTTAATTCTATATAAATATAGATAATAGCTTAATTATTAGTAAAAATAACTATTAACTTAGACTTTAGAGTAGCTATAGTTAATTTTATCTAGAAAATAATATCTCTATAAATAAAGTATTTTACCTTCTTTTTAATAAGAATTAGAGCTAATTTAATATTAGTAAGCTTAATAGTATATACTATATATATATTATTATAATTAACTAATTAATACAATTCTTATTATAAATTACTATAGTAGTTCTAATATTACTAAAGTAGCTGCTGTTATTAGTATATATAGAAAGAATAGTAGAAGATAGAAGAGTATATCTTTAGATAGTCTTTTTTCTAGAATTAGTAATATCTATAGATAGAGGCTTCTACTATAGGGAAACTACTATTAGTTTAATAGTCTCTATAGATATTAGTATATCTAAGTTAAGCTTAAGATCTTTAATTAGTTAGTATTCTAATTAATTAAGTAGTAATATAATTAGATTAGTTTTTAGACTACTAGAATAGTATTTTCTAGAGTATATTTAATAAATAGATAGTAAGACTCTATAGTAGAATAATAATACTATAATCTAAAGATAGATATTCTTAATAATATATTTTATAATAATTTATAATAGTAGTATATTAAAATAAACTTTAAGAATAGTCTAAATAATAATATAAAAAACTCTATTTATTTAATATAGAACTTTATACTAAATACTCTTAAAGTACTTTATAATATTAGTAGCTATCTTCTACAAGCCCTAGGTATCTTAGATAAACTAGATAGAGTATCTAAAGAATAGCTATAGAAGTAGAATAGTAGTATATATATAATAAAAATTAATAGTAGATATATTCTAGATAAAGTCTATAATTAAGAAAAGTATTATAGTAAACTAAGTAGCTTTAACTTTTAGTTATATAAAATAAATAGTTTCTACTAGTTCTAGATCTAAGAAGATTCTAAGATAATAAAGACTTTATATTAGTTTAACTATTATATTTAAAATAATTAAGAGCTTATCTAATTATATAATAAAGAATATCTTTATATATAAAAGACTTCTTACTATATTAATTAAACTATACTTTAAAGATAAGAATACTAAGATATATTAGTATTACTAGTTCTTAGTATATTAATAGAGATCTTATAGATAAATATAGTTCTTAAGAATTATATTTCTCTATATTAATATATAGATATTATCTATATAGTTAATAATCAAAATATAGCTACTTATAGAAAATAGTTTAAGTAGATTAGTATTATAAAATAAATAAAGAATAAATAAGAATAATAAATCTTAAATAATATATATAATTATATTTCTCTTCTCTATAATTTTCTTCTATATAGTAATAGTAATCTATTAGTTAGTAAAAAAGAAAATAATCTAGTTAATAATTTTAATTAATATATAGTATTTCTATAGATTACAAATAAGATATTAGTAGATAATATTATTATAGATATCTTAGATATCTATTATAAATAAATCAGCTACTAGGTAGCTAGATTATTATATAGTATAGATCTATTTAAGAATAAGATATAAGATATAGTTATAGAATTATTTCTATTATCTATTAATATTATATTCTAGAAGTAAGTCTAGAGTCTTTATTATATAATTTATTTAGAAGATAATAATAATCTCTAGAATCTTATCTATAGTATTAATTAGTATAATTAGATAGTAGTTCTTAAATATAGTATAGTTATTCTTACTAGATTTATAGATAATAATAGTAGTAGAGTAGTAAAAGTACTAGGAGTAGTAATCTATATTAAGATATATATTAAAGATTCTATTTAAATATTCTTTAATAAAAGAAAGAACTTACTGGAGAGCTAGATTAGATAATCTATTAGAACTAGAAGTTTTTCTAAATATAGCTTATTAAATAACTTAGTAAATCTTCTTTAGAATTATCTAGAGTACTTTAAATAGCTTAAAGTACTTAAAGTCTTTAATATTAGTAAGATCTATTATACTAATAGCTAAGAATAAGATCTACTAAAGTAGCTTAGCTTTAATCTCTAGTTTCTTAACTAGTTTACTAAATAGTACTTATAATATAGATATAAATATTAACTATAGATCTCTCTATATATAGATCTAGTAGATTAATTTTTAAAATCTCTTAATAGAATACTTTTTATCTTCTATTTTCTCTTAATAAAACTAATACTTCTACTTAATAGTCTATTAGTAAAATATATTATAGACTTAACTATAGACTTTATAATCTATAGAATAGCTAGATTTAGTCTACTATTTTATTTATTATATCTAGTACTTTAATTTTATTATTTTTTTTTAGTATAGCTAGATTATATATAGTCTATAATTATTTTTATTAATATAATTGCTTTAGTGATTATAATTAGAATCTTAATAAGAAACTCTATGATAATATTAATAGTAATTAGTCTAACTAGTTAGTATATAAGTAGTTATAGCTATAGACTCTTAGCTAAGACTTTCTAATAGACTTACTAGTTAATATTTAGTTAGTCCTAGTACTTTACTACGGAGATGGATACAGAACTGAAATTAAGTATAGTATAGATTAGTATATAGTTAATATCTAGCTACTAGTTCTTCTATAGAGAATAATAGCTAAGATATTTACTAAGCTATTATATAATCTATATAAGATTAATTATAGTATAGATATTATTCTTTTTATATATAGCTACTTTTTTAAGTAGAAGTAGTCTTAAATTCTTACTAATAGTAATATTAAGTAGCTAAGTAACTATCTTATTAATATAGTTATATTCTAGTGGATTCCAAAGTAGATAATATAGATTAAAAGTACTAATAATTATATATTCACATGGTTTCTATAATACTATGGATAGTAGTTTTAGAACTAGATTCTTCTTTTCCTTGTGAAGATCTTTATCTTTAAATCTATATATAATCTAGACCTATTAGTATATATTATAGATAAAGATATAGCTGATATCCAGTATCTATAGTATAAGAGTATAAAGAAACTAAAAGTAGTATTAGATTATCTATATCTTTCGGTTAATATATCTATTTATAAAGAAGTAGATATATAGTACAAAGATCTATATTAGTTAGTAAGTTTATTATCTAGTATACTCTTATAGTCTAGAAGCCACTGAAGATATATCTACTAACTAGTATTCTATATATAGTCTAATCAGTTAATAATTCTTTTAATAATTTTCTAGTCTAATTAGCATCTTAGCTCTATATAGGTGTAGATAATAGCTTAGTTATTAGTAAAAATAATTTAGACTTTAGAATAGCTATGGTTAATCTTACCTAAGAAATAGCTTTTCTATAGATTAGGGTATTCTGGCTCTCCCTCAGCAAGAGTTAGGGTTAGTTTAATACTAGTAAGTTCTGTGGTATACACTATATATATATTGTTATAGCTGACTGGTTAGATACAATTCTCATTATATATTACTATAGCAGCTCTGATACTACTAGAGTAGCTACTACTATTAGTATATATAAAGAGGATAGTAGAAGATAGAAGAGTATATCTCTGAATAGCCTTCTCTCTAGAATTAGTAATATCTATAGATAGAGGCTCCCACCACGGGGGAACTATTACCAGTTTAATAGTCTCTATAGATATTAGTATATTTAGATTAAGCTTAAGATCTTTAGCTAGTTAGTATTCTAGCCAGTTAAGTAGTAATATAGCTAGGTCAGTTTCTAGACCACCAGGGCGGTACTTCCTAGGATGCGCTTAATATATAGACAGTAAGGCTCTATAGTAGAATAGTAATATTATAATCTAGAGATAGATATCCTTGGTAGTATATTTTATAAGAATCTATAATAATAGTATATTAAGGTAGATTTTAAGAATAGTCTAGGTAGTAGTATAGAAGACCCCAGCTATCTAGTATAGGATCTTATACTAAATACGCTTAAAGTACTTTATAATATTAATAATTATCTTTTAGAACTCTTAGATACTCTAGATAAACCAGATAGAGTACTTAAAGAATAGCTGTAGAAGTATAATAGCTGTATATATATAGTAGAGATTAGTAGTAGATATACTCTAGATAGAGCCTGTAATTAAGAAAAGTACTATAGTAAACTGGGTAGCTTTGACTTTTAGCTATATAAGATAGACAGTTCCCGCCAGTTCTAGGTCTAAGAAGATTCTAAGATACCAGAGACTCTATATTAGTTTAACTATTATATCTATAATAGTTAAGGGCTTATTTAGCTGTATAGTAGAGAATATTCTTATATATAGAAGACCCCTTACTATATTAATTAAGCTATACTTTGAAGATAAGAATACTAAGATATATTAATATTACTAGTTCTTAGTATATTAGTAGAGATCTTATAGATAGATATAGTTTTTAAGAACTATATCTCTCTATATTAGTATATAGATATTATCTATATAGCTGATAATTAGAGTATAGCCGCCTATAGAGGGCAGTTTAAATAGATTAGTATTATAAAATAGATAGAGAATAGATAAGAGTAGTAAACTCTAGATAATATTTATAGCTATTTTCCTCTTCTCTATAATTCTCTTCTATATAGTAATAGTAGTTTACTAGTTAATAAGAAAGAAGATAGTCTAGTTAATAATTTTAGTTAATATATAGTATTTCTATAGATTATAGATAAGATATTAATAAATAATATTATTATAGATATCTTAAGTATCTACTGCGAGTAGACTAGCTACTGGGTGGCCGGACTACTATATAGTATAGACCTATTTAAGAATAAGATACAAGGCATAGTCGCAGAATTATCCCTAGTATCTACTAATATAGTACTCTAGGAGCAAGCCCAGGGCTTCTACTATATAGCTTATTTAGAGTAATAATAGTCTTCAGAGCCTTGCCTATAGTATTAAGTAGTATAATTAGATAGTAGTTCTTAAGTATAGTATAATTATTCTTACCCGGCTTACGGATAATAATAGTAGTAGAGCAGTAGAAGTACTAAGAATAGTAGTCTATATCTAGATATATATTAAAGATCTTACTTAGGTATTCTTTAATAAGAAAAAGAGCTTACTAGAAAACTAGATTAGATAGTCTATTAGAGCTAAGGGTCTTTCTAAGTATAGCTTATTAAATAGCTTAGTAGATCTTCTCTAGGATCACCTGGGGTACTTTATAAGACTTAGAATATTTAAAGTCTTTAATATTAGTAAGGTCTGCAGTACCAGCTGCTGGGAATAGAATATATTAAAATAGTTCAGCTTTGGCCTCTGGTTCCTCAACCAGTTCACTGGTTAGTACTTATAGTATAGGTATAAATATTAGCTGTGGGTCTCCCTGTGTATAGGCCTAGTAGGCTAGTTTCTAAAATCCCTTAGTAGAGCATCTCCTATCTTCTACCCTCTCTTAGTAAAGCTGACGCTTCTGTTTAGTAGTCTATTAGTAAAGTATATTATAGGCTCTACTATAGGCTTTATAGTTTATACTATAGCTAGATTTAGTCTATTATTCTACTTACTATACTTAGTACTTTAGTTCCTTTATTTTCTTAGTATAGCTGGGCTGTATATAGCTTATAATTATCTTTATTAGTATAGTAGCTTTAATAACTATAGTTAAGGTCTTGACAAGGTCCTCCACTATAGTATTAATAATAATTAGTCTAACCAGTTGGTATATAAGTAGTCGCAGCTGTAGGCCCTTAGCCAGGGCATCCCAGTAGGCTTACTAGTTAGTATTTAGCCAATCCCAGCACTTCACCGCAGGGGCGGGTGCAGGGCTAAAATCAAGCACAGTATAGATTAGTATATAGTTAATACCCAGCTATCAGTCCTCCTGTGGAGAATAGTAGCTAAGATATTTACCAAGCCACTATATAGCCTATATAAGATTAATTATAGTATAGATATTACTCTTCTTATATATAACTACTTCCTTAGATAGAAGTAGTCCTAGATCCTTATCTATAGTAATATTAAGCAGCTGAGTGGCCGCCTTATTAGTATAGTTATATTCTAGTAGATTCTAAAAAAGATAATATAGATTAAAATTACTAAGAACTATATATTCATCCAGTTTCTATAATACTATTAATAATAGTTTTAGAACTGGATTCTTCTTCTCTTCGTAGAGATCCTTATCTTTGAGTCTAGATATAGATTTAGATTTATTAGTTTTATAATAGTTACTGCCCTTACTAGACTAGTATAAGTTATAGATATAAATATATCTAGTATTCAGTATCTGTAGTATAAGAGTATAGAGGAACTAGAAGTAGTATTAAATTATCTATATCTTTAGATTAATATACTTACTTATAAAGAAGCAGACACATAGTACAAGATCTATACTAGATATTAGTTTTATAGCTAGGTAAAAGCAGCCTCCTAGTACTTAAGAGTATATAATCAGCTGGCTGCTGTATTAGTTTATCTAGGATTCTTAAATAGTAATAAGTCCTATATCTTATATTCCCTCCTTACTAAGGAGATATGTTATAATTTTATTAGATTTCTAATAGTTTATTTATATAATTTTAAGCTACTTATAGTAACTATATATTACTAGTAGTTTTAGTAGAACTAGTAGTATTAAAAGTAAGAATACTAAGCTTATTATTACTACTCTTATCTAGAATAATAAATTAATTATAGTATTAACTATAGTAGTAGTTTATAGACTTTATAGTATCTAGAATATTCTTAAGACTATATACTAAAACTACTACAGGCTTTGCTATGGCTTGCGCCGGGGTATTACTTATAGAGAGGCTTTAGCTATAGATATTAATCTCTATAACTTTCTAATTATTCTTCTTATATTATTACTTTAGCTATTTACTATAGAAGATTTCTATCTCAGCAAGGACCTCTATAACTAGAGCCCCTGCAGTTTTCGGCTTTATAGTTAATTTATAGCAGCTCTTACTGCGAGTCGCCTTGGTCCTAGTCTTTATAGTTAAACAGTCTTAGATATATTATGATTATATTAGCTTAGGGCTTGGCTCTGGAATAGTATTAACTAGTTTAGTTAAAGCAGTAGCATTGCTACTACTAATAGAGAGTTTAATATATAGTATAGATATATCTACTAGTATTACTAGATAGTCTTAAGATATTTCTTCTTCTTAATATAAATATAGTCAAAGACAAAGTACTTTAAGCTATAGTTTATATACTTAGTATATATCTTGTTATTCTTAAATATATAATCTAGTAATTTATATAGTCCTATATAATAGATATAGATCTTATTTCTTTAGTAGTATTACTTAATATAGTCATATTCCTAGTATCTAAAGTACTATAAGAACTACTAATTATAATTATAGTAGCTGATATTAAAGTATTTACTATTAAGTATAAAGTCCCTATAAAGAAGAGTATTTACTATATTTAGACTATTAAATTTAACTATAAGTATAGAGAATTTACTCTTCTTAGTAATAGTCTTTTATAACTATATTTAATTAATATATATAATCTTAATAGATATTATAGCTAGATAGCTAGTATTAATAGTCTTAATCCTCTTAATTAAGAATCTCTATAGTTTTATAGAGTCTCTATTACTAATATAGCTAATATCTATATTATATATTATAATTAGGTATTTACACTACTTAATTATTATATTTAGACTAAGTATCTTGACTCAGAGTATCTATATATAAATAAGATATTTAAGATCTTTAAGATTATTAGTTATAAGAACTATATTACTATTAGATAGTATAAAACCAGTAAGAATCTTATAGTAAATAATTATCTTATTCTTTATATTAGTAATATTTTTATTAATATAGTCTACTAGGGCTCTATTATTATACTATAGTAGATTAACCATAGAGTCCGCGGTCTTATATATATAGATAACAAGGTCCTTAGTAAGTACTAGCTATACTAGTAAGCTGCTTGAGCTAGTCAACTTATCTATAATATTAGTTATATTAGTTTAGACCTTAGCGAGCTAGTTACTTATATACAACCCAGAGATAGTAGTAGTAACTATACAGTAGACAGTATTAATATATAAGTATATCTTTAGTATTCCTATAGAAGCAGCAGCTGTAGATCTAGTACTAAGAATATTTATAGTTTTAGTAAACTATAGCTACTAATTTAGCTATATTTAAAGAGTACTTTTAATCTTCTTAAGATTTTTATAGATAGTATCTACTAAGAGTACCTTTATAATATAACTAGTAAAATTAATAAGGTTCTTAATTAGTAGAAGAAAAACTAACTTTAGTAGACTATTATCTATCTTTTTCTACTCTTCTTTAAATTACTTAAGAATATTGTTGATGGCTATTATATATATATATAAATTTTTATAATAGTAGTCAGCCTTGATTTAAGGCCACATTGGCTTTCCAGAGGGTATTTTAGATAATATCAAGCTACCATACAACCATATAGGTTGGAAATACTATTAAAAAGCGATAGATCGATAGAGGATGGAGTTATATATAATCTTCCACTCTCCCTGATCGATAATTCAATGGTGGCGTGCTGTTTGGTGTAGCTGGCGCGGTTTCCTTCTCTCTACTATAGTTTATTAATATAGTTCTAGAACTATTTACTAACTCTAGAATTAGTATTTCTACTCTTTATCTTATTCGAAGAATAATTAGCTAAAAGTAATTATTTAGAATATAGAGATTATAACTATAACTATAGTTTACTCTATTCTAGTATATTCTATCTATTCTAAAAGAAATATCTATTATTATTCTAGTAATTAGTATTTTGATTTATATTAGTAATTAAGACTTTCTCTAATTAAGATTATTATACTAATTATAACTATATTAGAATATATAAAAGTTTTTAAGATAATAGTTATTATAGTAGTTTTTATTATATTAGTTTTTTTAATATTTCTAAGAATTATTATTATTCTTAATGGATATTATTAAAATAATCTTAGTATATATTAAGATAGTATTTTTAGTAAGAATATTCTTCTTAATAGTTATTTATATAATAGGTAAATCTATATATCTATACTAGACTTTTTATCTACTATTTAACTATCTTTACTACTTTAATATCTTACTATATAAATATTTAAGAAATTTGACTAATGTTTTATAGTTTATATAAATAGATTAATACTAGTAGTAAGATTAGAATAAAAACATATATATATTAACATTAATTAATTATAGATATTATTAATATACAAGATCTTACAGTAATATATAATATCTTAGATAAATATCTAGATTAACTTATCTTAATATATATCTATTTATCTATAGTTATTAATTACTTCTAGATAAATAAGAGCTTAAATTTTATTAGATTTAAAATAAATATATAGATCTTTAAATATTCTATCTTATAAAGATATATATATTTATATATTTTTCTTATACTTACTAAGTATAAGATACTAATGAAAATTATATTATAAAAATAAGTAGTAATAATTATATATATTATTAATTCTTAGTATACTTAAATTATATCTTTAACTTAGTTAATAAAAAGATTAATATTTTTAAAATATATAATATATTCTTATTATTTAAAATCTTAATTTATCTTTATATGTAGAAAGAAATAACTAATTTATTAGATTTTAAAGTTTAGATCTAATAGACTAATTATTAGTTATTATTAGTAGTATTTTTATCTTTATAATTATAGTATTACTATTCTTTATATTTATCTCTTATATATATTTTCTAATTATATTAATCATAGTCTTATTTAAAATTATAAAATTACTACTTTATATTTCTCAACTCTATTATAATTTTAGTAAGCTAAAATTAAGCTATATTATTATACTTTTTATTTCTTAGATTATATAGAGAGCTCAACTTAGTTTTTATTATTACTATAGTATCTGAATTATTCTATAAATAGGATTATATTAATTCTATACATTTTTCAATTAGTACAGATAAATTAAAAGATATAAATAAATTAAGTAAGAAAGAAGTAGAAGAAAAAGATATAATAAAATCTAGTTAAAGATAAAGAAAAAAGAATAGTTTCTCTAATTATCTATTATTAATAGAATATATAGAGAATAAATATTTATTAAATAAGAAAAAAGATAGTAGAATTAGTTCTAGAGTAAAGAAAGATACTTTCAAGATTAGGTCTAGAATAAAGAAAGATATTTTAAATAAATATATTATAAATACTAAAGATATAGATTTAGAAAATACTAAGAATATAAATTTAGATTCTTGATATAATATTTCTTAAGATACAAATTTTATAAAAATAATAGAACTAAAGCTTAATAGAAGTACTTGAAATATATATAGATAATATAAATATTTTTAGAATTAACTATCTTAGTATCTATAGAGTTAGATATTTAGATAACTTATTAATGTTCTTTTATAAAGAATTAATAGAAAAGAAGAAAATCAAATCTTTTTTAGAGAAGATTAGATCTTCTAGTATTTCTACTTCTATAGATATTAGAAGCTTAGATTTAAATAATACTCTATTGATAGATTAGAATCTTAATCTTATATATTTAATAGATTAATCTGGATTAATCTCTAGAATTAATTATTCTATTAATTAAGATATATATATAGACTCTAAGAGTAGAAATTTAGTAAGATATCTAAATTTTCTAATAGTCTTATTTAAAACTAGATAGTTAATATTCTAGTTAGAAGAATAGAGAATAGTATCTACTAATTTAGATAATTTGGATATTTTAATAATATAGATAATATAGTATACTATATCTTTATCTAGTTAATAAATATATCAGCTTCTTAATATATTATAGAATATTATAATCTAATAGTCTAGTTTAATATATTATAGCTGTTTCTATATAAGAAAGATAGTTAGAAATCATATCTAGTAGTAAGAGGAATAAGAGATAGAGAAAGCAAAGAAGTAATCTCTATACTCTAAAAAATAAATCTAGAGAGATCTAAGATTATTTAGAATAGGCTATTAACTTATAGTTGATATACTGGGCTTAAAGCCCCCTCTCTCTAAATACTAAGATATTAAGATAATATAATTATATAGAATGATTTATTTTATTATTTCTTAAGCTATGCAAGATCCTAAATATAGATTAACAGAAGACAGTAGGATAAGGAAGGAAGGGTCAGTGCCTCATAAGACATGAGGAAGGAAAGTTGTCTAACAAATCTTTATTTTTTAGACTATCTAATCAATTATTTTTATTACTTATAGAATCTCTAGTTAGTATATTCTTATTACTTAGATCTATTAGTATTTCTATCTTAAGATATAGCTAGAAGATATAGATATATTCATATTAGAGATTTAGTTATATTAGAATTTAGTCTAAAAGATTTAATCTAATTTTAGAATAAATAGATTCTACAATAGCTAAGTCTAAATTTTAATATTCTTATAGTACTAATATTAATTTTAATACTAAATTCTGTATTACTAAAGATTTATATAATAATAGTATTTACTAATTCTATTCTACTACTATATATCTATAAAAAGATAGTTAATTAGAGTATGTAATTTAGACTATTAAGATAATAATAAGATATATAACTATCTAGTAGAAATCCTGGCTTGAAGCTATTCTATCTATTATATTCACTATTAATAAGTCTTATAATACTACTATTAATAAAATCTCTTACTATTTATATTTAATATAAATCTTTATTAGTTCTAATACTTAATTAAAGATATTCTAAACTATATATATATATATCTATCAAAATATTATAATATTTATTCCAAGATAATTAGACCAATATACTTAATAATTATATTAGCTTATCTAAGAGTAATTATAGTTATTAATCTAATACTAAGCTATCTATCTTATCTTATTTAAGAATTGAAGTTATTATTTCTATAAAATATAGATATAAGAAGAATACTTAGATTAAAAAATACTACAATTAACTATATAAGATAGCTAGATATATCAATATCTATACTAATTACGATTTTATTCTATTATTTAATACTAAAGAAGTTCTTAAGTTTATAGTTATAAGAATAAAAAGAATATATAATTTAAAGTACTAATCTATATTATTTATATCTAGTAATTATATATATCTATGGCTATATTAGAAATATACTATATTAGCTATTAAATATTAAGATTAAGCCAATCTAGTAGTATATTAGACTATTTACAATTCTTGAAGTAATTAGAAAGTATATATATTAGCTAGAACTACTAGATAAAGAAAAGATATATTCTATAATCTAGTTTTATAACTTAAATCTGCTTTTACTTTATAGAAAGATTCTTATAATCAATACCTATTTTATATATCTTATATTATATATAAATACTTTCTAGATTGATTAGCCTAATAAAAAAGTTATTATAATTCTTAAGAAGTATATTGTAGTTGATATGTTGGGCCCGAAGCCCTCTTTTAGACGCCGAGGCGTCAAGATGTTATGATCATGCAAAGTTATTATTTATTATTCTCCCTGCTACGCGAGATCTTTAATATAGGATATAGAATAATAGGACAAGGAAGAAAGAAAGAGTTGTTATAAGATAGAAGAAGAAAGAATATTAGTCTAGTTAAGAGTTCTCTAACAAGTAGTCTTATTATATTATATCATTCTTATTATAATTTACTATAGAAGTTTATTAGAGTAATATAAGTTATTATTATTATTATTATTATTATTATTATAGTTATTATCTTTTATAAAGATATACTTATAATAAGTATCTTTAACAAAGTTACTCTTAGGGATAAGACAGAAGTCAGTAGTATTTCTATTATTATTTAGTATAATTATATTCTTATATTACTAGAGAAGTAAGATAGTTATATACTTCTCTAGAAATATATCTATATTCTTCTATTCTTTATTTATAATATTCTTAAGAGTATCTTTAAGAAAATTAATAAGAAGTATAAACTCTATAAATATAGCTTAGTAGTTTAAAGTAACTCTCTCTATCTAATTAAGTATAGTAATAGCTATTATAGGATTTAGAATAAGAATATAATAGTTCTTTATAGAGATAGTATTTTATTATCTTTTATTCTTCTTATCAGCTTCAAGTACTAGATAAATAATATTTATATTAGATTAATTCTAATTAATATAATAGTAAAGATAGTTACAGTTATAGTAAGATTAAAGTCTAAGAACTAGAATAATATACTATTTAGATATAAATTTATCTATAAATTTAAAGTTATTAACTCTATTTTAAGTAATATTATCTAGATTCTAATATTTAATATTTTTCTAGAATATTATCTTATTAATCTTTCTCTTTATAAATCTTAAATATTTACTTAAAATAGAGACTAAGAGTACTATTATCTTTCTCTTTATAGTAGCTGATTTTAATAGACTAAGTCTAATACTAGTCTTCTATAGTATCTATTTAGAGTCTGGTTTTAGTAGTCTAAGTCTAATCTCTATCTTCTATATAGATAGGTTTGTCTCTGGAGTAGATATATAAAGTATTTAGATAATTATCTTAAAAATCTTCTAGATACCAGTCTCGACCATTTCCTTAATATATTCAGGTAGAGGCGTCGCTAGGGTCTTAGATATCTCAGATACTTTAGAATAGAGGATGCAGTCGACAGGCAGCTTTGGAACTAATAGAATAGGATTATCTTCCCGACTATCTGGATCCGTGACCGAGCAGTTGATCACCATTATTCTGAGAAATATAGATATTTAGTATACTGACTAATAATTTTAGAGAAATCTGATTTAGTAGTAATAGAAGAATAGTTTTTTTATTATTCTTATTATAAGTATAAAGTATTATAAGAGTATTATAATAAAGATAATATATATTAGTTTTACTTTAACTTATTTAGTTTAGCTTAGTTTAATTAAAATAGTTAACAGTATTATAATCTATTATAATAATAAATATTTATATCTTATTAGTAATCTTATAGATATTCTTAGACTAAGTAAGATAGTATTCTATCTATATACTAATCTTTAGTAAGCTATTAATCTTTATCTCTTACTATTCTACTAAAAGCTAAGACTACTAGAAGTAAGTAATATCTTTATAGAGAATATATTCCTCTTATATAATAGGATATTATCAAAGATTATAGATACTAATTAAGATAGTTTTACTAATTAGAACTCTATCTATATAAAGTAGACTTTTATAAGTAAAGTTAGTATTATACTGTACTTATTTAGTTACTAAGAGAAGCTTAAACATAAGGTAAATAAGCTAGTTAGATAAATATATATTATATAATAGCTATTCTAAGATAATAGGATTCTAATATCTAACTACTAAGAGTCTTTATATCTATATGATTTATTTATATTCTATCTGCTTATTCTTATTATTCTTTATTTTTCTTAGTATAGATATGACTAGGTTATAGTTATTAAGTATCTATATTCTAGTATAGATAGTCTTCTAATTAGTTAGAGAATACTATTTTTATAATACTAGTAGTATATTCTTAAGAAAGATAGTAGTTTTAGAAATAAAGAAAAAGTTAGATATAATAGTATCTAATAAGTAAGATTTATAGTATTTAGAGTATATAATAGTATAAAAAAAAAAAAGAATAAGTAAATATTTATAGAAAATAGAATAGAAATATAAAGTATTAAAGAAGAGGATATCTAAATAGTAGTTAAGAGTAAAAAGAATAAGAGAATAGATAAGAAGAAGATATATTAGAAAAGAGTAGTATTACTTAGTAAATAGAGGGGTATAAGTATAGTCCCAGTGAATAATTACTAGGTAGATTAGATAGTTTACTTGAAATTATATATTAAGTCTACTATATTAATATCTACTTTATTAACCTATTTATCTACCTTAGGATTATATTTAGTAAAGTAGACTAGATACTTAGTTACTCTTATACTATCTTATCTTAGTCTTTTCTATACTAGTCTACTTATAAGAATATAATTAATCTTATATCTAATATTATCTTTACTATTTTACTTATCTTTCTGTATAGGAGAAGGCGTGGAGTATTAATAATTATAAGAATCTTTTATTTTAGATACTAACTTTAGTTAAGCTACTAAAATAATAGAATAGATTTACTAGTTTAGTAGAATTTTAAGATAATATACTAGTCTATTAACTTTTTCTAAGATATATAATAAGTCTATATATTAGAAGTTTAGCTTATCTTTAATTATCTTTAGCTTATTCTTACTTATTAGGAGGCTATATCTTTTATAAAGTCTAAGATAAATACTATCTCTAATATTAAATTCTATAAACTAATAATTTCTATTATAGGTATATTTTATCTAAATAGCTATAAACTTATATACTTCTTTAGTATCTAATCAGAATTTAAAATATTATTCTATAAGTAAGTATCTGGTCTATATCTAGAGGTTACCTAGAGATATACTATATATAAGACTATGTAGACTTATCTTTATAGTTAAGCTAGGTAAACTATTAATCTAGCTAATAATTTAAGATAGAATCTATATCTAGTAGATATAGTAATCTTATATATATATATATTATAGTATTATTTTAATAATTTGATTTATTCTCTCTATCTATCTGTCTATCTATAAATAATATATAGTAGAATAGTACTATTATATATTTAGCTTCTTAAATATACTAGATTAGAAACTACTAAGAAATTAAGTATCTTAATTAGATATAAAAATATATAGTAGTTCCTAGTTATATTCTTAAAGATATAATACTAGTTAATATCTTTAAAGAGATATAGACTATTATATATATCTAGATATTAAACTAACTTTCTTTATAAATTTATCTATAAAGACTATAAGCTAATTATACTCTTCTAGGATATTAATAGTTACTTTATAGATAGATAGATATTTAACTAGTAGTAAGCTAATAATAAAATCTATTATTATAGTATAAAAGAGAATTACTAGTAAGATAATTAGTTATAGAGTACTAAAAGACTTATATATATATATATAATTTTATAAGTATTCTAGGTAATAATATATATATTTATCTAGTATAATATAGTTCTAATATAATATAAAATCTTAGAGAGTAGTAAGATATTTATTAGTATCCTAGTACCTATTATTATTATAAATTATATAAAAGAGATTCTTTAAAAGATAATAAGATATATATAATTAAGATTCTTAATATATTTAAGCTAGTTTAGTAGTATCTAAGAAAATAATAATATTCTTAAGTATATAGAATAAACTATCTTCAAAAATATATAGTAGTATTATTATAGAATTATTTTATAGTATCTGAATAATACTAGATACTTATATATCTCTTAGATAGACTATATAGATATATTCTTTGAAATTATCCGCTAATAAGATTATTAAAGTACTATACTCTATTATTATATAGTAATAGATATATTATCTATCTAGTAGACTTAGAATACTATTATTCTATATAACTACTAATTCTACTTTAAGAAGATTATTAAGATTAAATAGTATATATAATATATCTTTAGTAGATAGTTAGAATAGTATATCTACTAGATTATTTATCTTTTTTAATTTATAGTATATCTTAAGATAGTATTCTTATATAAATTAGAATATATAAGTAAGATAGAGATTAAGATACTCTAGTATAATTATATTAAAGATTATTTTTTAAGTAAGGTCTACTATACTTGTATAGTCTATATATACTACTATTAGTATATATACAGCTTTAAGATAGTATCTTATTTTATAAATTATTTTTATAAGATAAGATACTTTAATCTCTATTAGCTAGTAGTTATACTTATATATAGTAAGTACCCTGCTTAGAAAGAGAACTGATTATATCTAAATATATAGAGATAGTTTAGAGATATCTATATAAGTCTCCTTTAGATTAATATAATATAGGACAGTGTCATAGCCTTTTCTAGATATATCTAGTTTAATATATAGCTATTATTCAGATTAGAAGTATACTAGTATCTAGTCTATTTTCTTATTAAACTTAGTTTATAGATTCTTAAATATAGTAAGCTCTTTAGATATTAATATTTATATAGTCTTAGTAGAGTATATCTTCTAGCTTTAGTTTTTCTAATTTAGTAAGCTTTTAAGTAGTATAATCTTCTAATCCTAAAGTAGCTATATATAAGTAGTATATTAGAGTATTCTATATCTAAAATAATTTATAATCCTAAGATAATATTCCAAGGCTAATAATATATTAGGAAATAATAGAGACTAGATAGTTACTAGTTTTTCTCTAAAAATAGATAGCCCTAGGCTATCTATATATTATTCTAGAAGCTATATTAATAGAAAAACTATAAAAGTCTTTATTAGCTCTAGCTTAATATTTATTATCTATAGACATCTAAATATATAATATAGATACTTAATATACTAATTAAGACTCAGTAATATAATAATAAGATTATTAATATAAGCTCTATAAAATATATAGAATTTCTTAAGATTAAGATCTATCTATCTTTAGATATATAGAATAGAGTTAATAAATCTTATAATTATAATATAAAATATTTCTTAGTCTTAATATATTATAATAGTAAGATAGTTATAAAATATTTATTTAATTAACTATTAGTAGAAGTATTTATAGATATCTACTACTATAATATAAGTATATTCTACTATTAATTAGATAATTCTATTCTATAGTAGAACTAGATAGAGATCTAGTATAGTCCTCTTATTAGCTTTTTACAAGTCTACTATAGTATATTCTTTAATTATTTTAATACTAGTAATTAGATTGACTACTATTCTCTACATTATAAAGATAGAATATACTATTAGAATATAATTCTAAGTAAAAGATATCTTATTCTAGATATAGAAAAAGTTAAATATTTTATTAATAATTTTCTAATCATATTTACTAATATAATATATTTACAGCTTTAGTAACTTAGTATCTTTCTTTATAGATATTTCTAGCTATTAGTCTTTAGATATATTTATAACTCTAATATTAGATCTATCTAGCTTCGTCTATATATTATATTAATTAATTACCTGAGTAAGACAACTAATCACTATAGGGTTCTTACTATAGACAATCTAACCCCTTAGTAATATAGTAGTATTTTCAGATATAGAATAGAGTAGTTTATAGTCTTTGGGTAGTCTTCGTCTTAAAGTATCTATATCTAGAATAAACTCTATATCTAGATTCTCTTTATTATAACTATTACTATATAGCTATCTGTAGTATTAATATTTTATATTATTCTATTCTTATTTATTAATTTAGAGCTTATAATATTTAGATAGTATTAGTCTTCTATTAATTATAATCTTACTATCTTATAGATAATCTCAAAAGTCTATATTATATACTAATTATTCTTTAATATAGATTTAATATATATTCTTAAGTAGAGATTAAGTAAAATAATAATACTAATATCTATTAAGATTAAGTAGATTAGAGTATCTCAGCTTCTCTATATATTATAGTAAGTATTTAAAATTATACTTATCTAGATAGTATACCAGCTCAGCTATATAATCTTTAACTTAATATATAGTAGTAAATTTATTATCTATAATTATACTAAGTCTAGTATATCTTACTACTATAATCTTATATAAGATTTAATTTATTATCTAAATAAAAGTAAAATTTAAATTAACTAGATATATATAGATTATAAGATTCTTATAAGGTAAAGATTTAAAGATATAGTCTATATCTTTAGATAAATCTATCTTTATATAGATTAATATATATACTATAGTATAGACTGGTATAATAATATATTTTACTAAATAGATAAATATATTAACTTGTTTTTTAGCTTATATCTCTATATTAATAGATATATTTATATAGTCCTCTAGGTATACTTTTTAGTAGTAGTAATTAAATAAAATACTCTTATAACTAATTATATCTATACTATAAGTATATCTACTTTAAACTTAGGATTATTTATAATAAATATCCTTATAGTAATATAACTATATTAATATTTAATATCTAAGAGTTTAATTAGAGGACTAATATTCTTCTACTCTATTATAATCTTTAGAGAATATATATAAAGAATAATATATTTATTTATAGTATACTTAGAACTAATACTAGTAATATAGATATCTTTACTAATAGAATAAAACTAAATATCTTTAATACTTAAGGCAAAAACTTTACTAATAAGAGTAGAATTATAATCTATATCTAGATATATAGCTCTTAGATTAGTCTTCTTGTTAAGATCTACTATAGTCATAACTATATACTATATATAGAGTATATTAATATTAATATCTTCTTTATATCTAGTAGAGATAAATATATTATTAGATAACTTAATATATATTAATATAATATCTCTTCTTATTGATAGTATCATGTTAGGGGGGTTTAGAGATAGTATATCTTTTTAACTATATATCTAATTAGATTAATCTTTTATATTACTTATTACTAAGTAGAGTATTCTGTGTTCCTCTATTATATTTACTATAGGCCTTGTAGACAAGAGAAGATATAGCTTATCTTAGATTAATACTAAAGTATTTAAGAAGTCTTTAATATTAGTATTTCTTATTACTATATAAGAGATATTTTAATATAACTTATTATAAGATAAGAAAATAGTATAATAGTAGTTATATATTACTACTAAATTATTAGATTTATTATTAGAGAAAAAAGAGATAAGATATATATAATTATCTTTATCATTATAATTAAACTACTACTTATTATAACTATTATTATAATAATTACTATAATATATATTAGTCTAATCCTTATAATAGTTATATTCTTTATTATAATTAGAATAGATATTATTAAGATTATTAGGTATAGTAGAATTAGTTAAAGTAATATATAGTTAGTACTATAACTAATAATTATTATAGATAGATACTTAGTAGACTTACTATAGTTTACTAATATAGTTCTATAACTACTTATTATCTCTAGAATTAATATTTATATTCTTTATCTTATTCTAAGAATAATTAGCTAAAAGTAACTATTCAGAATATAGAAGCTATAGCTATAACTATAATTTACTCTATTCTAGTATATTCTATCTATTCTAAAAGAGATATCTATTATTATTTAAGTAGTTAGTATTTAGATTTATATTAGTAAACCAAGACTTTCTATAGTTAAGATTATTATACTAATTATAACTATACTAGAATATATAGAAGTCTCTAAAAGAATAGTTACTATAATAGTTTTTATTATATTAGTTTTCTTAATATCTCTAAGAGTTATTATAGTCTTAGAAGTTATTATCAAAATAATCTTAGTATATATTAGTATAGTATTTCTAATAAGTATATTCTTCTTAATAGTTATTTATATAATAATTAGATCTATATTAATATCTCTACTAGGCTTTCTATCTATTATCTAAGTATCTTTATTATAGTAGTATCTTACTATCTAGACAGCCGAGGAATTTAACTATTATTATAGTTTATATAGATAGATTAATACTAGTAGTAAGATTAGAATAAAGATATATCAATATTAATATTAATTAATTATAGATATTATTAATATAGAAGGCTTTATAGTTATGTATAATATCTTAGATAAATATCTGAATTAATCTGTCTTGGTATATATCTATCTATCTATAGTTATTAATTACTTGCAGATAGATAAGAGCTTAAGTTATATTAGACTTAAAGTAAATATAGAGATCTTTAAGTATTTTATCTTATAAAGATATATATATATCTTTCTTATATTTACTGAGTATAAGATACTAATCAAGGACTATACCTTAAAGATAACTAATAATACTTATATATACTACTGGTTCTTAGTATACTTAAATTATATCTCTAACTTAGTTAATAAAAAGATTAATATTCTTAAAATATATAATATATTCTTATTATTTAAGATACTAGTCTATCTTTATATCTAGAAAAAAATAATTAATATTATTAGATTTTAAAGTTTAGGTATATTAGACTATTTATTAATTATTATTATTAATATTTCTATCTCTATAATTATAGTATTACTATTCTTTATACTTATTTCTTATATATTCTTTTTAATTATATTAGTTATAGTCTTACTTAAAGTTATAAAGATACTAATTTATATTTCTTAATTCTACTATAATTTTAGTAAGCTAGAATTAAGCTATATTATTATACTTATTATCTACTAGGCTTTATAGAGTATTTAGCTTAGCTCTTATTACTATTATAGTATCTAAACTATTCTATAAATAAGATTATATAGATTCTATAGGCTTTTTAGTTAGTATAGATAGATTAAAAGACATAAATAAGTTAAGTAAGAAAGAAGTAGAAGAAATAAATATTAAAAAATCTAGTATAAGATAAAGAAAGAGAGGTAGTTTCTCTAATTATTTATTATTATTAGAATAGACAAGGGATAAGTATTTATTAAATAAGAAAGAAGATAGTATTAGTACTAGAGTAGAGAAAGATACTTTAGATAAAGATACTATAAATACTAGAGATATAGATTTAGAAGATACTAGAAATATAGATTTAGATTCTAAGTATAATATTCTTAAGATAGGGACTTTATAATAATACTAGAACTGAGGTTTACTAGAAGTACTTAAAATCTATATAGATAGTATAAATACTTCTAGGACTAGCTGTCTTAGTACTTATAGAGTTAAATATTTAGATATCTTATTAAAATTCTTCTATAGAGAATCTATAGAAGAGAAGAGAATTAATTCTTCTAGTATTTAAAATTAGAATTCTTCTATATCTATTATTCTTATATACTCAGGTTTGAATAATACTCTATTAGTAGATTAGGATCTTGGTCTTATATATCTAAGAAGTTAATCTGGATTAATCCCTAGAATTAGTTATTCTATTAGCTAAGATGTATATATAGACTCTAAGAGTAGAAATTTAGTAAGATATCTGAATTCCCTAATAGTCTTGTTTAAAACCGGACGGTCAATATTCTAGTTAGAAGGGTAGAGAATAATATCTACTAATTTAGATGATTTAGATATTCTAATAATATAGATAGTATAGTATACTATATCTTTGTCTAATTAATAAATATATTGGCTTCTTAATATATTATAGAATATTATAATCTAATAGTCTAGTTTAATATATTATAGCTGTTTCTATATAAAGATAGTCAGACCCTGTCTTCTCTATCTAGTAGTAAAGAAGAAGGGGAGAAGATGATTATTAGAAGAGTAATCTCTATACTCTAAAAAATAAATCTAAAGAAATCTAAGATTATTCAGAATAGATTACTAACTTATAGTTAATATATTAGGTCTAAAGTCCTCTTTTAGATACTAAGATATTAAGATATTATAACTATATAAAGTTATTATTTATTATTCTCTCTGCTATACAAGATCTTAAATACAGAATACAGGATGATAGAATAAGGAAGAAAGGAAGAGTTATCATAAGACAGGAGAAGGAAGGATGTCGGTCTGGTCAAGAGTTCTCCGATATATATAGTACTTTATAGCTAGTATGTTTTACTAGTAATATAGCACTTAATTTCTTAATTAAAATATGTATCTAAATATAATAAATAGATTAGAAATAATAATATCAATATTAATAAATTATGTTAAAAGTATAAAGAGTATATTAATTCTTTCTAGATTATATTAGTATATTGTTATTATCATTATATATTTATATAGTAAGAATACCCATCTCCAAATATAGATATCTGCAGTGGTTCTAGTAATAGTGAATTCAACTAGTTTTATTTGTCTTTAAGTATTATTTCAATAGAGTTGATCTCTATCTTATCTCAGTAATAACAATAGTATTCTTAGAATAAATAAGGAATCCTTATTACTAAACTATAATACTATTTAACTATTTCTATACTAGTAGTACTTATAGATCTACTTAATATTTTATAAGTACCAAGTCTAGATCTTATTTATAAAGATATCTAACTATACTTAAATTAGAATTTCTTATTCTTAAATACTACTAGAATAGATACTAACTATTTCTAGAATATTTATATAATATTATTATTATAGAAGCTTTTATCTAATTTAAATAGTTTAAATAAAATATTAATAGGATTATTTTTATCTAATCTTTTCAATTATAAAATTAAAAAATACTAGAACTATACACTAGTATACTTGATATATATTAAATTAGATTTAATCTATAGATAATTAAAGATTTATATAATTAAGAAAGTCTTAGTAGAATATTAAATCTTCTTAGAATATTAATACTAGTACTTAAATAAGTAAATAATACTAAAGAGTCTCTAATCTAAAGTACTCTATTAGAGTTTTGGTTCTTTTTAAAAAAGATTCATTAGACTCTTATTTAACTTTCACTTTTCTATACAAACTTAGTATGGAAGTAAGGTGAAAGTAAGATTAAAGTAAAAGATAATTAAAACTAGAAGAATTAAAGAATTAATAATAACTAATTCTAATAGAATAGAATTATTTTTATAGTATTCTAATGATTTATTATTTTATTAGATTTAAACTATCAATTTTTATTCTATAGAAAAAGATAGATTTTGTAATCTATAAGTATAGTTATAGATAATAATACTAGATTCTCCTAATTAATAGTAATATATAGTCTAATAGAATATTAATGAATTTCTCTTATATTAATAATATTATATAAATTACTATACTCTATAGATAATAATAGAGATATAATTAATAGCTTTTATTTAAGATAAAGCTTTTGGTAATTTTGAAAAGAAGTATTACTATATAAATTAATACTAATTAGATTTTATACTATATAACTATTTGTCAGACTGGCAGATCATCTGACTACCAAACCCTAGCCCTAATCCCCTTGATTGAGTTATTTAAACCATTGTTCCAGCCCAATCTATTTATCCCTGACTATTTCACCCCTGTATTCTCACTCTGCATTCTCACCCCTGCATTCTGAATATTTCAGTTTCCAATTAGAAATAAATAAACAAAGGATTTGGCTTAAATAGTCTGCTTTATTCTACTATCTCCTGGGAACAAGTTGAACTAATTTGAACTAATTATATCTTAAAATTAGTAGCTTGTTTATTTTCTTTTTTATTATATCTTTGATTCTTTTGATTTTTATTATCTTTTACTCTGACCTTGCTTTGACCTTACTTCTATACTAAGTTTGTATGGAAAAGTGAGAATTATATGAAAGTCCAATAAATTCTATTTAAAAAGAACCGAAACTCTAATACTATTAATATCTATATTAATCTTTCTAATCTAGAGTATTTATATAGATATTAATATCTTATTAAGAGTTTTACTTCTAAAAATATAATTAAAATAAAAGAGTTAATCTTAGTCTATTCTAGTTTTCTATAGTAGATCTTCTAACTTATAGTTCTTAAATCTAGACTAACTTTTTTCTTTTCTTTTTATAGTAATTAGTAAGATATTTAGTACTATTATGTAGAAAATATTATAATAATTTATAATTTGAATTAGAAAAACTAGATTAGGAATATTAAAATTTATTTTTCTTAGAGAATTATTATTATTTTTATAATATATTAAATATATTAGATCTCTATTTATATTCTTATTACTATATATATAGATTCTAATAATAATTAGTAATAGATATTATCTTACTTTATTCTTTAAATAAATAATAAATATACTCTTTACTATAATAATAAGTTAAAGAATAATTTTATAAAAAGATATTATATTATAAAAAAGATATAATTTTATTTTTTCTTAGAAGTCCTAGAAAAATATTACTCTAAAACATTAAAATAAATATAAAACTTAAGAATCTTAGTTATTTCTCTATTAGATTTTTTGATTAACTTTTTATATTGATCTTTAATATAATAATATTCTAGATAAGAAAAAGAGTCTACTTTAAGAGAATTAACTATAAATAGTAGATATTTTTCTTTTACTCTAAAAGCTAGTTTATAAAGATATTAATATTATCTTTATCAATATATTATACTTATATAACTTATAGTCTTATATATCTTATAATGATTATAATAAAACTTAAAAGATATTTTTTAAAAGTTATAACCTAAATTATAAAACTATTCTTACTACTTCTAGATATAAAAAATTCTTAAATTATAGAATATCTTTAATCTAAATATTTATTATAGATTTACTTAATAAAAGATATTTATTAGACTAATTTAAAACTAATGCTATATATATGTATATATATATATTCATTCAATTCTCTACTATAGTTTAGTAACTTATCTTTTAATCACTAATAGTCTTATAATTAATTAATAGTATTTCTAACTATAGTAAGATTTTCTGCTAAAGAATCTAGAAATAACTAAAATAAGATATTAGAAATAAAGAAGTCTTCTAGTTTTAAACTACTAATTAATTACAATTATTATAGAAATATACTATATTCTATAGATAATTAAAGAAGAATAATTAGAATTATTAAGAATAATATTAATTAATTAAATATAGAATAATAATAGTTTCTATTCTTTAAAACTAATCTTACCTCTTAAAAGAAATTATAAAATTCTAAATTAAATATAAGAAGATTTGAGATTATTAATATTATAACTATTAAATTAATAATACATGGATGAACTAACATAATCCACAAGCGAGCTGGCCGCACAAGCGAGCCGGCTTCCATGCATATTATTTTTGTATTCTTTAACTTAAAGTAATTTAATTATTAATAATACTACTAAATATACCTTAATTACTAAATTATTTAGTAGAATAAGAAGACTATATCTATCTTATAGTTAAGACTATTTAAACTAGTAAAATTCTACTTATAAATAAAGCTGCAAGGGTGTTAAATATTCTATATTTAACTCTATAATAATAACTTAATAGAGTTAAATTATATCTTAAAATATATACTAACTCTATAAAATTAACTATTCTTAAAGAAGAAGTCTTAAAAGACTAGATATTATTATTTATTAAATATAGACTTTATTCTTAACTATTATATTTTTAGAATATAACTACTATTCTTCTTTAAAAATGTAACTTGGATTCTATAGTCTTAGTAGATAAGAACTAGATAAATAACTTTATTAAGTATATATTAGCTTTAAAAAGTTATTTTACTTAAAGATATAATATCTAGTATATTAAATATAAAGATTCTAAGCTCTAAATAAGTAGTTTAACTAGTTTAAAGCTATAAAGAAGAAATATAGTATTCTTAATAAAAATATCTAAAATTTTAATGAAACTAGCTTTATAATAGAAATAGTAGCTATAGTCTATATAATTATAAGATCTAATTATATAGATAAGCTATCTCTTATTCAGCTAAAGAATTAAGAATAGATAATCTTAATTAAGTATATTAATACTACTAGTATAGTATTAAGACTATACTTAATTTTTAAGAGTAAAGTCTATATTAAGATATAAATCTAAGACTTTATTCTAGTTAACTAGTATATTAACTTATTACTAAATAGTTAGACTTTTTATAAGATTAGTTTATATTAGCTTTAAGAATACTTTATTTCTTCTATAAAGAATTAGTAAATTAAATAATATAGTTTCTTAATCCTTAATAGATATAACTCTTATCTAACTCTAGAATTTAATAATATATATAATTAAAATAGTATTATTTCTATCTATATATCTCTATATTCTTTATATCTTTATTAACTACTTAATATTACTTACTTTATACTATTAAAATAAGTATATAATAGCTTAATAGAAAGGCTAATCAACTAGAGTACTTACTATATAGATAAGATTAATTTCTTTGATATATATCTAGAAGTATATTCTCTTGCCTTTAGAGAATTAACTATATATAATATCTTTAGAGCTTTAGAATTAGTTCTATTCTAGTTAAATAAGGTTTTTAGTAAGCTAATTATATAGCTCTATAAGTCTACTCTAACTAATAGTATCTATACTATATTAATAATACTAAAAATATCTAAGAATACAAGATAATTAAAGAGATATAAAAATATAATTAAAAGACTTCTTTATAAATATATAATTAATCTATTATTATAGATAAAAATAGGATTATCTTATATTATTAAGAGATATAAAATTATTACTAACTAAACTACTTTATTTAAGTAGAAAGTTAATAATCTATAGACTAGATTAGAAAAATAGAATAATAAAAAGAAGAGATCTTATTATTAAATAGCTAATTTTAATAATCTTACTATTAAAGAGATAAGAAATATATCTAATTAAACTAATAAGACTAATTAGACTAGTAGAAGTTAGTCTATAGAATTAGTTATAGATAAGGAATAATCTTACTACTAGATACTATCTTACTACAGTAAGTATAATACAGTTAGATATAAAAGAACAAGCTGTTTAATATATTAAAACATAAATTAAACATATTATTTATTGATATAGAGGACTATAATAGCTTCATCTTTTTATAGAAGCATATTTTACTGGGCGCGGAAGCCGGCTTGCTTGTGCAGCCAGCTCGCTTGTGGATTATGTTATTAGTAGATTATTAAGATATTTATATTATTTTTAGTATTACTATTATAGTTTTACTCCTAAGAATAATTCTAAGATTAGTAATTATTACTATTATTATAGTTATTTATCTATAGATTTAGGAACATCTAGTTATATTATAGTTGATTAGCTTGGTTATTCCTGTTTTAGCTACTATTCTATTTATTATTCTATCTTAGTTAGAATAGATAGAAGCTTCTCTACTAGTTAGCTTGAGTTAGATTAAATTATTTTAATTCTATATTAGTATTAGTATTCTTATACTTATCTTTATTATAAGAATAGAAAATATTTCTAAAACTAGAAAAGATATTACTATATCTCTAATTATTATAAATAATATAGACTAGATTCTTTTAATTATACTACTACTAATTAAGAATCTTAAGAAATTTACTAATAATAGTGATTTTAGTAGAATAAGTAAGCTATATATAAAATCTAGAATTAATATAATTCTATATATGGACTAATTATATAAATAGATTATTTAATTAGGTAGCTTATATATAACAAATAACTTTCTAGATAAATTATCTAATATAATAAGCTACCTAGATATCTAAAAGATTATAATATAAACTATTGAGCTTAGTAATAGCTATATAGGATTCTAAGACAGGATGAACTAACTATAATCCCACTCCGAGGCGGAATATCATGGCAGAATCGACTTGCTGTCTTCCACTATTACAGTTACTATAGTATTACTATTGATAACAGAAATAAACATATAAAGTGGGTCCAAGGGTGCAAAGACTTTTGGTGCACACCTCTCCTACCCCATATTTCATTCCCAAGTCACATGATCTAGCCGCCCAAAGGGGTTGGTGTGCTTTGGAACACCCTTGGCCGATGGAAACACCCGCAGACAAAGCACTCATATTGTCCCCACTTATGCAATACTCATAGCAATTGCTGAGATTGTGTTCTAATATATACCCTAGCTTTATTGCGATCATCACCATTTCTTTGCTTCTCTCCCATAATAATTGCCGAAAAACAGTTGACCACGTACTCCGACTGCTTGATATAGGCAAAAAAAGCGGGCTGCGTGCAAAAAAGCAGCATACTGCTTTTCCTAGGTTTTAACACAGAAAGAGTCACATTCTGACCATATCTGGCTGTGTAAGCAATGCGAAGCCAAGTGTCAATACCATAAGAGATCCCGAATCGATTGTGATCAGATGACAAGGTACTGTCGGTCCTGAATGTTGCTTACATCAACATTTGTCTAACAGGGCCCCACATGCTCATTGCAAATGCAGATCAACAGCCGGCAGGCTATGAAATATCAGTGATTCAAAACTCTGTTACCATAAAGTTTGTTAGCCTTCGCGGAGAAGGGAGGAGGACTCTTCTTGATATACAGCAGTACTATAGGACCCTTAGAGGCTCATATCGCTTCGTCTCCGTAATTCGAGAGGCGCTGACATAGGCGAATCCCCGGGTGCTTACTTCTCTTCGAATCATATTCATTTGAGCGCTAACTAGTACAGGCTAGTAAGCGGAGGTTCGTCGTAGGGTCAAATGATTTGATGGGGAAGAATGATTTGGTCTTTACAGCCACGGACAGTAGTCGTCTTCGAGCGTGGTTAACTTCCTGGACCGTCTTGTCGTCTCGACAGTATCGGTAGTCATGAGTATGGCCTGGAAGATATCTCACACATTTATCAGAAACTTTGGCTGACGGTATCTTTAATACAATTGCGACCGCTGTTTGTCTTATTGACATCAAGCGGATTTGCCCGTTGCTCTGTGTTTCTACCCCAGACCTCCCCCAAAGCTGCGCGGTCTTTATCTCGTTTGTTCCCCCAGAGCCACATAATAATCCCCCATCTCGCGCTCAGTCATGTCTTCTCGTGACACGGAGGAGGCTTACGAAGTTTCTTTACCGCGGAAACGGTACCATGCTGAAGCAGTGGACTATCCTCGGCGACGCGCAACTGTAGCAGTATGTCTTTTTCGCTATCTCCCTTTTATCCGTCTCAATCCATTTCATCGCTCCATCCAAGTACTTGAGATTCTGCGGTGCTACCGCCTATGCAGAAGCGTCGGAGGCTAATCTTGCGTATTGTACTTTGTTGCATGCACAACTCCTTGTTGCATAGATAGTTGACGACATGATAGTGTCAAATTTGTCGTCTACGCAAAACGAGATGTAATGGCGAACGCCCGAGATGCCAGCTCTGTGCCGATCTTGATGCGGAATGTATATATCGAGAGCCGGGCATCAAGCTAGATGCTGGTGACAAACTAATCATTGAGAAGCTTGATAAAATAGAGTGCCTGTTGCGTTCTAGGCTGATTGGCGAATTCAGCAATTCACCCCTGTCTTCAACAACGTCCGAGACTGTCAATGATCCTGCCAGTAACGGTGATGCCGTTATTATCAATCGAGCAGAAAACACAGCAGCACCGTCAAGGACCGCTGTTGTCGGGCTTGGGTTCTGGGCGAATTCCCCAACAAATATATCGACAATGCCTAAACTGCATACAACGCCAGCGCTGAACTTGTTGCAGTGGCCTTTTATCCGAGATCTCGTCGCCTCGCCCTACGATCCTCATACCCTGTTGCAGCTCGAGATGGCACGTGAGCCACTGCGGATACCGTCATATGTCGGGCTCGATATATCTAA
Source organism: Aspergillus saccharolyticus JOP 1030-1 (assembly GCF_003184585.1). Classification (NCBI taxonomy): domain Eukaryota; kingdom Fungi; phylum Ascomycota; class Eurotiomycetes; order Eurotiales; family Aspergillaceae; genus Aspergillus; species Aspergillus saccharolyticus. The sequence goes on along the minus strand of NW_020290651.1, from coordinate 130,072 downwards.
TGCTACAACACACGCTAAGGCTTTTTTCGCGCGCGTCAATGTCTGGTATGCCTGCGTTAACCCATATTCCTGGCCTCGTTACTACGACATGGCTATATCGTCTAGCTTTCAAGACGGGGCAGAAAGCTGCGTCGTTCTTCTAGTTCTTGCATTAGGATGTGCAAGTCAATACGGAAGCATCTCAACTCTTTCGCCCGAGGCGGATCCGCCAGGGCTGCCATATTTTGTTGCCGCATGGGGCCTCCTACCCAATGTCACTATGCGTAACTCTGTTCTCGCCGCCCAATGCAACATTCTGGCCTCCGCCTATCTGTTCTACTTGGTTAGGCCATTGGAAGCTTGGACATTACTTTCAAGTGCTAGCTTAAAGCTACAGCTGCTTTTTGGCAACCCGTCCCGTGTATCAGCTCAATGGAGAGAACTGAGCACGAGACTTTACTGGAATACTCTTCTACATGAAAGTGATTTGCTGGCAGAGCTAGACCTTCCGCACTCCGGAATCGTGCACTACGAAGAAATTGTTGATCTCCCAGGTGGCTTCGAGCCGGAAGATTACGAGGATGAAAACCAAAGCAGCACACCCCGGGAGAACACCGTCGTAGATGCGGTGGTAGGACATGATGAGCTTTGGTACTTCTTGGCTGAGATTGCCTTGAGAAGGCTTTTGAACCGAGTTAGTCATGTCATCTATCAGGAAGGGAACTCTCTCACGCTTGCGTCTCTTGGCCCGGTTGCCTCGGAGCTGGATTTTCAGCTTTCTCAGTGGTACGAAGGGTTGCCACAGGCTGTTCGGTTCCCTCTTTCCTCCCAGCCAGCTTCGAACTCCGTCCAGACCGTTTTGAGACTCCGGTACTTCGCATGTCGCACGATTATCTATCGCCCTTACATCTTGGCGGTACTCCAACATGAGCAGATATCTGCAGATCCGATGGTAAGAGAATGCTGTCGGCGATGTCTAGATGCGACAATAAACCAGCTTGACCACATCAGTCGCCATCGTGAAGGTCACCTTCCTTACCTTTGGCAAGGTGCCCTTTCTATGGTTTCACAGACCTTATTGATTATGGGCTCAACCATGTCCCCCGCGCTTTCCGCGCTCCTACCTTCGTCGTCCCGGGTCAATGCAATCATCAGTGGCGTGAAAGAAGAAGTTGATCGATATGCACACCTCGCTCCAAGCCTCAAACTATCTGCGGAAATCATACGTGATGCAGAGAGAAGACGACAAACATGCCTGACGACAATGGCCAAGCAAACTTGAACCATAATCTTCACCATTCAGCCTCGCTGCTTCCTTCTTAACCCGTTTCGCGGCAGGGCTTAGCAAAGGAACTCCTGGGAAAGATGGATCGAGACCAGGATTCTGTGCCGAAGCCATTTCGGGGTGGCCTGCAAACAGCAAATATGAAAGCTTTGTTCGAGGTGTCTCATGCGCTATAAGGCTCAAAAATAGCGCTAATCGGGGGTTTATAATAATTTGTCAAATTTGGCAAACCTACGATTCCGCGTACTAGGAAGAGAGGCAAGAATCCAAGGCGGCAGCTATAGAAAAGTTTAAATGTTGCGGCGAAGGTGAGATTAAAACTATATACATGAAGCAGGGTCTTATGAGTTGTGGTCATGATCAAATCAAGACCCACTCACTTCCCCTTTTGATGAATTTATCGAGCATCAGCCCGATATCGTTCAGTGCAAATCGACAAATGTAGAAGCCGAAAAATTCAGCAGCATGGCGAGTGCTCAATTCAAGACCAACAAGAGTCGGAGAAGAATGCTTTAGACCGGGATCTTCGACTTGTTGGGCGATTTGATCTGGAGAATTGGCGGATTAGAGTACAAATTCAAAGACGAGAAACGACTTGACAGCAACAAATCGACTTACCTAAGACCTGGACGGCATCACAAAGTCGGGCCAGAGCTCCCATATAATTGCTGCCTCCATTAAGCTGCAACTGTGAAAAATTGCGCTTGGTGTGTTGAGAAGGTACTGAAGTCATTGGCACAGAATTACTTGTCGAGAAGTCCCTGCTCGACTCTTTCGAGCACGCCGCAGCTGCCACTGCAAAGCCGGCATTTTTAGAACGCAATTTGCGCCATGATGTCAAATAAGACTTGCTGGGTCCAGGCGACGGCTTGGAGAATGATATGTCATTATTCAGTGTATCATCGAACGCCTGGTTAGACTTGAGGAGTGTCATAGCCCCATGCACGCCAACCTCGCTTCCAACTTTCTTTGACAGCAAAATTTGCACCTGATCAAGTACACTCTCTAATGACTGCATCTCCTCTAAAATTGCATCAGCATCGTAGGTATCGACTTGGGCCAATTTCAGCAATGCGGCCGTCAACAAGTCGCAACTTGATACTTTCTCCTCAACCGCCTTGATTTTGACATTCTTGACGCGCCAAACATCTCGTGGGACGAAAAGCTTTGTGGATAGGTAGCCGCCACGTGGATGTGCCATTGTCTGATAGATGCATCGCATGAGCCAAAATGGCCGTAAAAGAAACGATTCAGGACATGGCTCCAATGGGAGTGGAGGATCAGCAGCCATCACATTCGGCGAGCCGGGACTCGTTGGAGAATGAATGTGGGTGTCAAAAAGATTAAGGCCCCGGCTTGGTGAGCCATTTGCACCGATGTTTGTCCCAGTTGGGGTAGGTAACATGGGTAAAGAAGCAGTAATGGGCGCTTTCTGAGCTTCTGACATGTGAGAAACATTATTTAACGGAGTGTTCGGAGACTCCGACGGCATCTCTGTCCCTAAAACTGATATATTGCGCATCGAGGAAGGACCCAAGCCGTCATGCGATTTGTCTAGACCGTCTGGCGCCGACGCTACTTTACCGATTGGACGAGTTGGCGAAGGAGGTTTTGTATGCCAGGCCTTGTCAATATCCTGGTTCCTTCTACAGGTCCCATGTGCTAATATGTCTTCAGTGAAGGAACCAACTGACACATTGCGTCTCTTCGATTGTACAAGAGATCGAACACCAGAAGCGGAGCTTGAATTTTTGTTGGAACCATTGCCGACGCTAAGTTGGTGCTCATCTTGATGGTCCATTCCTGGACGAAACACGAATGTGTCCGGACTTCGTACTATTGAGGTGACCAAGCGAGTGTCTAGGTGAGACTTTGTTTCAATTTTCAGCTCGGTGTTTCGTTGACCTGACAGCCTTCGTGCTCGAACACCTGAGCCAACCAACGGACTTAACATGGACTTCGTGGTTGGTATTAACAGGCTCCCCTTTGACTGGCTAGAAGTGCGTGCGTCGGTATTCGTAGCATTAAGAGGGGTATACAGCGTTGCGTCCAGTTCACCATGGGTAGCAGCTAGCGCCATGCTCTCCTGTGATCGAGTAGGCTGATCGCTCAATGCTTGCTGCCGAGGAAGGGCGGATTTGGACAGAATACCAAACTCAAATTCATCCATGACATAGCCTCTCGTCATCTCCTCCAACAAGCGCTCCTCTTCCTCGGCATCGTCATCTAGATACCCTATTTCATGGCCAGAAGACCTCCGAAGATTCCTTTCATCAAAGGTACCTAGAGGATTTTGACTTGGAACAATTTCTCCTTCCCGTCCAAACTCTGTGACGGGTTGCTTCAGAGGCTTGATAACTGCGCGGGGATGTTCTACCACACCATCATAGTTGGGTTCAGGTGTCAGCTCTAGGCTATCATCATATGCGGCTTCGACGGCTGCATCCATGGCGGCATCAAACTCAGCTTCAGTCCCAACCATAGATTCGTGAGCTCCTCTATGGCGCAGGTATAAGGATGAGGAGTTTGAATGAACAGAAGCAGGGGATGAAGCACCGGACTCGTCAATGGTATCAAGCCATGATGTCGTTTCGTGAACACCCTTCGCATGAGGATTCAATAACGGCATCCCAGATGAGGACGCATCAACAGATCTTGGCTCACTGATAGGTTCTTGTGTAAGCTCATACTTAGTGGTGGCCGGATCTCTAACGTATTCGTTGAATGGCTGGCACGGAGACTGAATATTATGTTCTTCCAGTCCCAGAGCGCGCTTAGTCCAGTCACCAACAGAAGCGGTTCTGAATTTATCTTCAGTGATCGCAGATGGTAATAGCGACAGCTGATGCAAAGAGGTCTGCCCAGACGGTACAGTTGTTGTCATTTCGAACACCGACTGCGCATCAGAGCCACGCTGCGAGCGATTGGAACCCTCTCCTGATAATGACCCGGCCTCGTTGTTCTGCACTGACGAATATTCGATATAAGACTCTTCACTGCGAGGTCGCTCAGGGAGGGCTTTGCTATCGACATTCCTGATTGAAAAGTCCATACATTGAAGCTCGTTTATACGAATCATGTAGGTATCACGCTTTTTTCATCTCAGCCCGCAGTACTGATTCACGTATATCCTGCGAGGGAACTCACTATTTCTCGAAGCTTCAACTTCTCGTCTTCACCTCCATCGCTTCTATCCATTACCAGCTGAAGTAATTGACAGGCATCGTTGTAAGCCTCCATCGCTCCTTCAAAATTAGCGGCATTGTCAAGAAGAACCGCGGTGTTCGCTTTCTGTAACGCTTTCGAAAGCATTGTTTTCTGGGACTGGCCACGTTTCCTCCTTTCATATACGTTGCCTTTCATGGGAGATACTTCTGAATCTGTATGGAGAGCTATGTCCAAGCCTTGAGTGCGAGGACTGTGGGATTCAGACGTATGATTGGTGTAATGAACTTCCGTTCCTGACACCGGTTTCTCAGCCTCGTGGCTACGTCTGGAAGTCCACGGGTTTTGAAATAGATTAGGAAGCTGGGTGGTCTGCTTTTCTTGATTGCCGAATGGCAGCACAGTTGCAGCCGCGGTACCACGACTGGATATGGTTGCCTCATCTGCGCTGAATGTCGAGGGTCCGCTGTGAATTTCGTGTGAGGATTCTCGGAGATGGCGGGGCCCATAGGAATTCCGAATATCATTTATTATGGGTGATGTCCGCGAAATATTTAAGCCTGGGTTGCTAGTTGGCCTCGTTTGATTTTCTAGCATATCGTTGTCCGTCATGAACAATTGGGAGGAACTTCGAGGATAAATTGTGGAAGAATCTCTGCTAGATATTGTCGACTGTGACCAACGATTGAGACTACCGATCCCTTCCCGGATATCGCTCTCTGTGAATTTTTGATTTCCTGCTGAATCGACACCCGATGAAGCATTAGCCACTGTGGGTGCAATGGGACAGATTCTGGCCGCGTTATGTATGTGGTTTGATTCGGTTTGGGAGCTCATATCTCGCGGTGTGGAAGGACTCGGAGGCAGGCGTGAACCTGGAAGATTGAGCATTGGTCCAGACTCATGCTCTGCTGGGAGATTTAAAAGCATGGTGGAACAGGGCTAGTTGTGAAAACAACAGATTCAAAATCACAGCTGCACTTAGGTGAAGATCTCCTAAATCTATATGTAACCAAGCTTCAAGACGTACCATTCCACACGTGAATGCCAGTGCAGCGTGCTCGTATTGCTCGCCGGGATGGGCTAGCAGGCTTTCAGACAGATGAAGAGGCGGTACTGTTGGAAATAGTGGCACTGTTCACGGTGATAGTGACTCAATAATGATTCATGCTTGGAAATATACAGGCGTAAGAAAATTGAGAATGCAACCTCCAGGTCTAGATAAATGATTGGGTGCGAAGTCGTGCTAGCACAAAAGCTAACCTTGAAATTCAGTGGCTGCCTTCTGTCGGTCAATTGCGATTTTGGAGACACCTGCCGATGTGCATGAGGCAGGCTCAACGCGATGCGACTGATTTCAAAACCAGAGGCTACCTATTCATTCGCAAGGAATGTTTCGAAAATGTAATTATTTGATAAGAGACTCTCCTTGGTACGTGAAAGCTAGAAAGCAGAATAAGGATATATGATCTTGCTCGGATAGGCAGTACAGCTCTCAGGGGCGTATGCGGAGATGCAGCATATCCTTCGATAAGGAGGTACTAGTAGTACAGAGTATAGACAGAAATCAAGCAGGTGTTTGCTAGTTACGCTAGTGCAGGGTTAGTGGTGGGATTATGTGGGGCAGGACACCACCATGTAAAGGATTTCAAATAGAACTTTGAGGCAGAGTAGTACTCCATAGGCCATACTACAGAGTACTGTGCAGTGTGCACAATAACACATATTCAAGAGCTGGCAGTATAATAAATCAAGTATATTACTTACTGAGGGTTACAACACCATTCAACCATTACACATACTTGGTAGATGAGGTTTATAACCACCAATTCCCTGCAGCACTCATGGGGCTCCTTAGGTGTGACAAGCCATCCACCTATTGTGCATCAATACATAGTAAGCTGTTAGTTTCCTTGATCACCACTAGGAAGTTGCACGGAGTTCACTACAACCAAGTATGCAGAAAGACCTATTTTTGTGAAGAGCTGAGTTTACTATTCATCCAGTCAAACAAGTCAAAACATTTTCCAAATGTGTCTTTTGGTGTATGGCAAATGAGACTATACCAGCATGGTATAGACCCTATATGCTGCAGCATCTTGTAGATGCAAGCTTCAATGACAAGCTCCAGGATTCATTCAATTCATCATCATGCAGTCCATTAAGACAGTGTCACTCAAGGGAAGAGGTGACAATGATGAGTCTTGACAGCATGTTCCAAAACAGCCAAGTTTGGCATTAAGATACCTTGCCCCACCGCCCACTTACAATAAGTAATCAAAAGTCTCGGGATACCCCACTTCCGCACCCAACACATTAGAAATATCAATAATTTTAATTATCTACTAAACTACTAATATAAGATCTTTTAATACTAAAATTAGTATAAATCATTATTCTTATAAACTTTTATCCAAAATATACTTTATAATTATTTTTGGGCTAGAGATAAAATAATTACTAGTTAAACTAGCTTAAAAATTTAATATATTATATTCAGTAATTTATTTTACATATAAATACTTTTAAAATTACTATTGAATTAAATTTTTATTTTATAGTAGAAGATCTTAAAAGCTTAGTTATTCTATATACTATTATATCTTTTTAATAGTTTACTAATTATTAAAAATAAGCTAAAAAGTCTTAGTTTCTATAATATATATAGATATAGATATTAAAATCTCTAAGTTTATAAGTAGATGTATTCTTTATCTCTATAAAGTATATGAATAGAAGACTAAAAAAATATCTTCATAAAAAGAAGATACTAAAGTATAATATAGATTTTATAGATAATAGATTAAAAAATAAACTTAGAATAATATAATTTTTTTAGATAAATATTTAGTTAAATAAACTACTTACTTAGATAATCAATTAATATAATATATAGATAAAGCTAGATAGATCTAATATTAGAGTTACTAATATATCTAAAGACTAATAACTAGAAATATTTATAAAGAGAAATATCAAGTTATTAAAGCTATAAATATACTATATTAGGAAATAAGATTAGAAAATTATCAATAAGATATTTGATTCTCTTTATATCCAGGGTAAGATATCTTTTACTTAGAATTATACTCTAATAGTATATTCTTGTTATGGGACCAAGGCCCTGATATAGAGCTCAGCTTCAGGCACCAGTTGGTGCCTGAGGCCTCGCACACTATACACTAAACTAGTGCTAGCTTAGTTCGCACACACCTAAAAGAATTTTGCATAAACAGATGAAATAGCTCTTCAGCTATTTCTTCTTATTCAAAGGCATGTTTTGATTAGTACAATCTATTCATCCCATAACATTAGAAATAGCTTGTTAAAAAAAAAAGTCCTAGACAGAGTCTAACTAGGCGTATAAATAGAATAAGAATATAGAAAAGAATCACTAGAATAATAGAATAAATAGATTCAGAAGGACTGTAACTAACCATAGTATCTATATCTATTCTTAATAATATACAACTTCTCCTATAGGAGCTGATTAGCCTCTATATAGAAATAGTAAAATAGAAAATAGTCTTTAAAGAATAAATAAATAAATTACAGAGCTATAGTATAACCCCTACTATTAATAGTAAATAAGAAGAAAACTTCTTATTATAACTATATAAACTATATTTTAGGCCTTACTCTTAATACTCTAATATAGAATTATTTAGTAGAGAAGATAAGTATAATTATAAACTATTTAAATTAAATATATATATAAAGCTTATAATTAATAGAAATTATTATTCTACTAGACTGGAATAAGTCTTCTATATCTATAGTCAGCTATATAGATAAGTAGTATAATAGATACTTTCTTAGATTAAATCCTAGAATACTAAAATAGTACAATTCAAAGATCTAATACTAGTAATAAATAAGATCTTTAGAGATTCTAATATATGATAAAAAGCTCTTAATAGAGAAATACTATAAAATAAGAAAGAATAGAACTAGAAGAATTTCTAAATAACTTTAATAAAGCCCTACTATAGATAAAGGAATATAATTAATTAGATAAGTAAAAGAAGACTATACTAGATACTATTATAAACTAGAGGCTTATTAAGAGACTGATTAGGATTTCCTAAGAGTCTATATATAAAGACTACTATAATTAACTATACTATATAAATCATAATTTAAATAGAGTATTCTTTCTATCTAAAGAAAGTTATACTAAGACTATACTAGTATACTAGAAACTAAGCTCTAAACTAATAGAGTAGAAATCTACTTAGATAACTGTTATATAATAAGAAAAATATAATCCCTATATAACTAGTAATAGTTACTTAAAATAAGTCTAATAGATAATACCTAGTAAAATATAGAAAAGATATAAAGTAGAGTACTATCTCTAATATAGATAGAATAGATATCTTATCTACTAATATTCCCTTAAGTCTACTATATAATTAATAAGTATAGTAGCTATTATATCTATATTTTATAAATAGAAATAATAATATATCTTAGATAAGAACTTAGACTTAGAAAAAGAAAAAATCTAGTATAAAATTATATATCTAAATAAGAATTACTAGATAAAACTAAAAAGAATAAAAAAGTTTTAAAAAAAATATATAGTTATATATCTCTTTTTAGTAGAAGTAATTCTAGATCTTATAATAACTATTTATATACTTATTAATTTAGAATATCTAATCTATAATATTATAAGTAAGATATTTACCTAAATCAATAATCTATTAATTACTAGTATTATTTCAAGATTAATATAAGAGATTTTTAGTAATAAAGTACTAATCTACTTTATTATATAAGTAAGAATAGATATTAGATCTTATATAGAGAAGAGAGTATACTTCTATATAATATTTAATAATCTTAGATATAACTTAATTCTAGAAAAAAGCAAACTATTCTATTATAATAGAGTCTTAGAACTAGAATAAGAAAGACTATTTCTATATATAATAAAAATAAGACTAAAAGATCTACTATATCTATAGTATATAAAACTAAGAGTTTAGCTAATTATAAAGATAAGACTTAGAGACTATTTATAAAAAAGATCTAAAAAGAATATGAAAGTATTTATAATCTTATTAGTAGATATTTAGAAAATACTTTAGACTAAGAAGATAATTAATTCTTATATAATATTTTTAGAATACTATAAAGTCTTCTTACCTCTCTTTTAGCTAGAGAATATAGAGAAACTATCTCTATATAAAAAAAAGAGTATTAATTATAAAATTAAACTTATATAATAGAATAGAAAAAAACTAGAGATACTATAGGGCCTCCTCTATAATATATCTTAAGAAGAGTTAATAGTTCTATAGTCTAAGCTAACTAAACTACTAAAAAAGAACTTTATATAAGTCAGCTACTTATTAGTAGTAGTCTCAGTACTATTTATACAGAAATTAGAAGAAGAACTGAGATTCTATATAGACTATTAGATACTTAAAATAATTACTAAGAAAAACTACTATCTATTATCTCTAATCTATAAAATACTAAATTAAATTAAAAAGATAAAATAATTTACTAAACTAGATATATTATCTACTTTTTATAAAATCTATATTATAAAGAATTAAGAATAGATAATAGTCTTTTATATAAAATATAGATTATATAAATAGCTAATTACCCCCTTTAGACTAGTAAATATATTAAGTATCTTTCAGAAATATATTAACTAGATACTATATAAATATCTTAATAAGTTCTACTCAGCTTATATTAATAATATACTAATCTATATAAATAGAGATATCAAGAAGTACTATAAATATATATAGAAAAACTAAAAGAAGTAGAATTATTTCTTAATATTAAGAAATATAAGTTTAAATAGAAGAAAACCCTTTATCTTAGATTTATTATATAAGTAGAAGAAGAGATTAAGATAAATTCTAAGAAGATTAAAGTAATTACTTTCTAGAAGAGCTTTAAGTTAATTAAAGTTATATAGAATTTTCTAAAATTTATAAATTTCTACTAAAAGTTTATTTCTAGATTTTTAATAATTATATAATCTCTTACTAATTTAATTAGAAAAGATTAACTATTTCTCTGGACTTTAGAATATAAGATAAGTTTTTAGATATTAAAAAAGAAATTTATAACTAGACTAGTCCTTAGTTTTTTTAATCTAAAATATATAATAATAGTAGAAATAGACTTATCTAGCTATAATATAGAGAAAACTCTTTCTTAGATAAATAAGAAAAAAAATATATATTTCTATATCTATTTCTTAAAGTAAAATACCCTAGCTAAGTATAACTATAAGATTTATAATAAGAAACTACTAGTAGTTATATAATATCTAGAAGTCTAGAATACTAAGCTATACTTAGTACTAGAGTTTATAATAATAATTAACTATAAGAATCTAGAGTACTTCTTTAAGCTATATAAACTTATAGAGAGATATATATAATAGAGTCTAATTCTAAGTAGATTTAATTTTAAACTAGTTTACTAGAAAGAAATAGAAAATAAATAAGTAGATACTCTATTATACTAGAAATAGAATATATTTAATAAATAAGATTCTAGAATATTATTCTATATAATCTAGATCTTTAATAGAATACTAGAAGAAGATCTAAAATCTAGAACTAGTCTATTTACTATAGCTTTAGTATAGCTCTAAGAATATAAAATAGAGTTAAATAGAGATCCTCTAGAATAGATATTATAAACTAAAATAGAAATACTAGAACTAGAGAATAAATCTAAGAATAGTTAAAATTATATTCTAATAGTAGATATAGACTATTAAATTCTAGTAAAGCTTATATAAGAGAAAATATAGAAATTTCTATCTTAGCTAAAGCTAAAGATCTCTCTAAGTAAATATTTAATAGAAGAGGCTTAGATATACTTTAGAGAAAGATAATAGATCTTTAACTATAAACTATTTTATATAGAACTTATTTAAAGTAATCATAACCCCTTAACTATAGAATATTTAGACTAAGAATAGACCTATCTTTTTCTTAGTAGAATATACTTCTGGCCTAATATATCCTAAGATATAAGAAGATATATCTAAAACTATAATATCTATAGCTATATAAAACTATAGAGAGAATTAAAGTAAAGATTATTAAAACTACTACTAATACTAGACTAATTATAATAAGAGCTAACTATAGATTTTATTACTAATTTATCTAATAGTAAGTTATATATAAATCTTCTTATAGTTATAGATAGACTAATAAAAGAAATAATACTTTATATAATAAAGAAGATTATTATAGAAGCTATAGCTAAGATACTACTTAAAATAGTTTTTAGATAATATAGACTACTAAGAATCTTAGTATTAGATTAAGATACCCAGTTTACTAGCTGAATATAGAAAAGAATATATAATCTACTAGAAATTAATAGATAGTTATCTATAGTATATTACTCCTAAACTAATAGAGTAATAGAATATATAAATAGTATAGTCAAAGCCTATCTAAGAGTCTATATAGATTATAACTAGAAGAACTAAGTTAAATTATTATCTTTAGCTAAACTAGTAATTAACAGCTGTATAAGTATAGTTACTAGATTCTTACTATTTTTCTTAAGCTATAGATATAAGCTAAGTATAATATAATAAGAGACTATATATAGTATAGATCTAAAAATAGCCTCCTCCAGTCCTATCTAACAAGAAGATATAATTATATAGAAGATATATAATACTCTAGACTAAGTCTAAGGTACTATTACCTATACTTAGTAGATTATAGAGAGGTAGACTAATAAATCCTACTAAGCTACTTCTTTATATTAGAAGAATAACTAAGTATAGCTAAATCTATAGAATATTTAAATAAACTATCTAAGAAGCTGGACTAGAAGAATATAAAGTATACTATTTTAGAAAAAATAGAATTATATACTATATAACTTAATATTTTAAAAAGAATTTATTCTATTTTTTATATTAATCTACTTTATTCTATAGTTAATAATATACTGCTCTTATAGCTATAAGAAGATATATAACTATTATCTATAATAATTAATAGAGAAGAAGAGTATAAAGTTAAAGAGATTCTTAATAAATAAAATATAATAAGAGACTAAAAGAATTAACTATAGTATCTAGTTAAATAGAAAGACTATACAGAACTAATCTAGAAACTAGTCTTAGTACTTAATAATACAGAAGCTACTATAAGATAGTAGCTGTAGAATCTACTAAACCCTAACTAATATTATATAAATAATAGTATAAAAAAAAAAGAAGAAAATAAAGAAATAATAATAAATAATAATAAAAAACTAGTATTTACTAATAACTCTTCTTTAGTTCTAATTCTATAAACTAAAAGAAAGAAAAAGAAAAGAAAAAGAAAAAAAAAAGAATTAAGAGATTTCTTATTTCTCTAAATTAATTAAAGAAAACTTTATTTAATCTAATAAAAGAAATTAGCTATTATTAAATTAAATTCTATTATATACTATATTTAATCTATTAATTCTTTAATAATATTATAAGAGAGAGTAGTAATAGCTATAGACTTATACTTAGACTTATTTAGATTATAATACCTATAGTAAATACTATAATTTTTAAACTTATACCTAGTATAAGTATCTCTCTACTATTTAGATAGTTAAATAGTCTATTAAATTTTTATTTAATTATTATACTTATAGTAATATAGTATAACTAAATTATAAGATATAATTAAAAGACTATTAATATAAGAGGAATATTTAGTATATATCTAATAATATTAGCTTTTTATATAGAAATACTAGATTATCTTATCTAAATAATAGTAAGAGTATCAGCTCTTATCTTAAATTTATAATAAGAAAAGTACTAAATATACTACTAGTCCTAAGTATAATAAAGTTAGAGTAAAGTCTTATTTCTATATACTAAAAATTATGTAGTAACCTAATACTTAGAATTACTAGTATAAGTATTATAGATAGTTAAATAATATATAGAAATAAAGAGTAAATTATAATTAGAGATAGAAGTAGAAGTTTAAGAAGAATTATAATAAATAGAATTAAAAAAATTATTTAATTAGTTAGACTTATTAACTCTAGAACTAGAAAGAGAAGATATTATATAGTAGAAGAAGAAGATAATAATAAATTAGATAAATAAAAGAGAAGTAAACTAAGAAGAAAAAAAAGATACTTAAAAAAAAAAAAAAAAAGAAAAAAGAAAACTAATTTAGAAGAGAAATAGTCTTCTTATATAGTACTTTATATATTCTATATAAAGCTAATAGCTAAGCCTAACTATATTCCTAGAACTGATTCTATAAGCTGTATAAAGAAAATTCTATTTACTAAAGAACTACTAGATTTACTAGATTAAGAGAAATTATATAATAGAGAAAATAATAGTAAATAATATAAACTCTATCTATACTTATATTATCTACTAATCAGCTATAATACTATCTAGAAAGAAAACTAAAGTATAGAACTATTATCCTAAATCTATACTACTAATTATATAAATATAAATCACAAAGAGAGATAAGAAAAAAGAGAAGAGCTTTTATTATAGAACTAAGACTCTGATATAGAGCTCAGCTTTAGGCACTAGTTAGTATCTAAGGTCTTGTATACTATATACTAAACTAATACTAGCTTAGTTCGCACACACCTAAAAGAATTTTGTATAAATAGATGAAATAGCTCTTCAGCTATTTCTTCTTGTTCAAAGGCATGTTTCGATCAGTACAATCCATTCGTCCCGTAACAATTCTATCTTTATAGTCTAAAGAATAATAGTTAATCTAATTATAGGATATTAAAATAGCTAAAGAATATATAGTAGTAGACTTATAAGAAGCTAATAAGAGAACTATACTAGATATCTATCTAGTTCTACTAAAGAATAGTATCATTTAGCTAGTAGTAGAATATACTTATGTTATAAATATATATATCTATAAATACTTCTATTAATAATTAATTATATATATATTATAATTATCTTACTATTATAATATATTAAGACTAAGAGATATTTTATACTATAATTATAGAACTTATTAATTCTATTCTATATATTTAAAGATAGATAGATCTTAACCTTAAGAAATTCTATATATTCTATAGAGCTTATATTAATAATCTTATTATTATATTACTTAATCTTGATTAGTTTATTCAGTATCTATATTAAGTATTTAGATATTTATAGAAAATAAGTATTAAACTAGACCTAATGAAGACTTTTATAGTATTCTTATTAGGATAGCTTCTAGAATAATATAGAGATAATTTAGAGCTATTTACTCTTTAGGAAAACTAGTTGCTATCTAGTCTCTATTACTTTCTAGTAGATTATTAATCTTAGAGTATTATCTTGAGATTATAAACTATTTTAAATATAGAATACTATAATATACTACTTATATATAGCTACTTTAGAAGTATAAGATTATACTTCTTAAAAGTTTACTAAGCTAGAAAGACTAAAATTATAAGATATACTCTAAGAATACTATATAAATATCAATATCTAAAGAGCTTACTATATTTATTTAAGAATCTATAGACTAAGTTTAATAAGAAAGTAGACTAGATACTAGTATACTTCTAATCTGATAATAGCTATATATTAATTTAGATATAGTTAGAAAAGAATATAGTACTATTTTATACTATATTATTTTAAAGAAGATTTATATAAAGATCTTTAAAATAACTCTATATATCTAAATATAACTAGTTCTCTTTCTAAGTAAAGTACTTACTATATACAAGTATAACTACTAGCTAATAGAGATTAAAGTATCTTATCTTATATAGATAATTTATAAAAAAAAGATACTATCTTAAAACTATATATATATTAATAGTAATATATATAGATTATATAAATATAATAAATCTGACTTAGAAAATAATCTTTAATATAATAATACTAGAATATCTAAATCTCTATCTTACTTATTTATTCTAATTTATATAAGATTACTATCTTAAAATATATAATAGATTAGAAAAGATAAATAGTCTAGTACATATACTATCTTAATTTTCTACTAGAAATATACTATATATAGTATTTAATCTTGATAACCTTCTAATAGTAGAATTAGTAGTTATATAGAATAATAATATTCTAGATCTACTAGATAGATAATATATCTACTACTATAAGATGACAGAGTATAGTACTTTAATAATCTTATTATTAGATAATTTTAAGAAATATATCTATATAGTCTGTCTAGAAGATATACAAGTATCTTATTTATATTATTGAGATACTAGTAAAATATAAGTATCTTATATAGATATATATTAATATCTAGAATTATTTTAGTAAATACATTCTTTATAATAGTACTAGAATCATCAGAGTTAAGATAGATATCTATTAAAGAGTTTATAATATTAAGACTATTATTTATAGTACTTAAGTAAGATATATATAAGTAAATAAGAAAATTAGAATTATATATATATATATATCCTCTTTATTAATATATAGAGATACTATAGTATCTATAGAAATAAGTATATTTATAGAAAAGATTAGAGTAGATCTTAGAAAGTTTATATAAGATGAATACTTATATAATTAATTATTTGATACAAACAAAGCTAAGTAATAATTATAATAAAAAAAATAATCTTGTAGTATTTGTTACTTTGAGTTGAATAATCTATATATCTGTATCGATATCTTTAGAGCTTGATATATCTACTAAATTGTTCTCGAGAGCATATGCGCGTGAGTAATTATTTAGAGCTTTGTAATTATTTAGAGATTTGATTGATGGTTTCTATTGAGAATAATAGAATATAGACATATATAATATAGTAAGCTGGTTATATGATAAAGTATCTAGAATAAAAGATAATTGGTTGTAAGAAGAATATAAAGAAGAGTTGACATAATTGAAAGACAGTTTATTAGAAGAAAGACTAGTATTAGTACTATAGGCATATTGCTAATATAGCTTCTTTCTATATAGCTTCTTATTATATGTTCTGGTCAATAATTGATGATTCCATTGATTTTGATAACCCTGACTGTTTATAGAAGGCCTATTTCGATAGAAATGAAATGACTAGACAGCTTGTTGTTGCTGTTGTAGATATATCTAGTATTATAAGGATAATTAATTCTATTGATATCAATCTTGCTAATACAGCTATTATATATACCAAGATCCTGAGAAGTTGGTATTATTAGAAGTATTGGATTTGCGGGAGTTGAATAAGCTAAATATCTAGACTATTTATTATATTAATAATAAGAAGTCTACTTTTAGTTCTAGATTAACTTATTTTTATCTTTCTTATTATACTTTTTATTATATTACTTATTATAATCTTTATATTTATTATTATATTTAGTAGCTTTATCTTACTGATATTTCTTTCTTTTAATAACTTGAGACTAATACTACTATAATATAGAATTAACTAGATATGATTAGATATTTACTTTAATTATACTCTTATCTTTATAGTTAATAAAACCCTAAATATAAATACTAAGAAATTATATATTATCAGAATATATCTTTTATCTATCTTTATAGTAACTAGTAACAAGATTATTAAATGATAGTCTAATTAAAACTAACTAATCTTATCTATCTTTTATTAGTAGAATAAATATATTTAAAGATATTAGCTAAAGAGCTATAACTATTTCTATAATATTAAATTTAGAATCAAGACGATCTTAAGTATTTATATATTAACTATAATAACTTCTATAGTTACTTATATAATTATTCTAATAATTATTTAGAGAAAAGAAATTACTATTATTACTACTAGAGCTAAAATTACTTAGATTATTACTAAACTAATAGAAATAATATCTATTAGAATATCTCTTATTATTAAGATCTTAATATATTAAATCTCTATTATCTTATCTTTCATATCTTAATATCTCTATCTTTTAGAGCATCTTTTATTTTCTCTATCTAGATATCTTTTATCTTATAGAAGTGAATTATTAAGATCAAAGTATTCTTTAGTATATCTCATAGTGATTCTATTATCTAGATATCTATTAATATTAGTAAAGTAAAAATTAATATTTTTTATAGAGAAATATATTTTGTTTATATAATAAGAATTAATACTTATAACTTATCTTAGAAAGTTTAATATAGTATATGTAGAGAAGAAAGATTAATAGAAGAAATAAATAATTTTATAATAATTTGATATTTATATATTAAATTTTCTATTATAGTTTAGTAGTTTATTTTTATAATTACTATTTAGCTTATGATTAGCTAATAGTATCTCTAACTATAAATAGATTCTCTACTAATAGATCTAAAGATAGTATAGATAAGAAGATATTAGAAATAAATAAGTTATCTAACTCTAAACTACTATTTAAGTATAGCTATTATAGGGATATACTATATTCTTAAAATAATTTAAAAAAAGGATTAGAATAATTAGAAATAAAGTTTATTTAATATAAGATAATAATAGTTTCTACTCTTCAAGACTAATTCTTAATCTTTAAAAAGAATTATAAGATTCTAGATTAAATATAGAGAGACTTTAGATTATTAATATTATAATTATTATATTAATAATACATAGATAGACTATTAGTAAGCTGACAGGATTATAGTAGTTATTTATAGTAAAAAATCTAATATATTATTAGATTAGCTTATACTTAATATTTCTAGTACAGATAAATATATAATATAACTATAATATAACTATAGATATACTTTATTATATCTTTTAAATCTTATTGGTTTATACTTAGTTTTATAATATTATTTTACATACATAACAAGCCTTGGTGATCCTCGCTTCGCTCGGATTACTAAAGGGTGGGCTGGGCTGCCTTACAGGGCCGGTGGCAGGCTTGCTCGCAGGGCCGTTGACAGAGCTAT
Organism: Aspergillus saccharolyticus JOP 1030-1; assembly: GCF_003184585.1. Classification (NCBI taxonomy): domain Eukaryota; kingdom Fungi; phylum Ascomycota; class Eurotiomycetes; order Eurotiales; family Aspergillaceae; genus Aspergillus; species Aspergillus saccharolyticus. The sequence goes on along the minus strand of NW_020290651.1, from coordinate 111,775 downwards.
TCCTCGTAGGCTTGCTTGCAGGGCTGTTGGCAGGGCTGTTGGCAGGGCTGTTAGTAGGACTGTTAGCAGAGCTGTTTCTTATAGGCTTGCTTGTAGGGTTGTTGGCAGGGCTGTTAGCAGGGCTATTCCTAGATTTATTAGTAGACTTACTTATAGATATTCTTACAGGACTATTCGCAGGGCTATTCCAGGGCTATTTGTAAGCTATTCGCAGGACCGTTCGCAGGGCTATTTATAGGATGGTTGGCAGGGTGGTTGGCAGAGTTTCTTGTAGACTTACTCGCAGGGCTGTTAGCAGGGCTGTTCCTGTCAAGGGCTAAAAAGCTTGTATAGCAAAGATAATAAGTTGCTAATCCAAAGTCAAATTGCTTGGAGAACTATCTAAAATGATCAGGCCTTGACCCAATATTTATATTACATAGGGGAGCCTGTGGAGCAGAATTCCTAAGGAGTTTACTAGTTTAATACAAAGAACTACCAACTGGCAAGCTCCACTCTGCCAGTTAGTAGATAAAGACTTACTTCTAATAAGAAATCTAGATAAAGTAGAACTTTATAAATTCTACTACTAAATAGTTTACTAGCTTTAGTCTTTTATATTACTTCTCTCTTTAGACTATACTCTCTCTAAAGAAGAGTAGAAGAATAGGATTATATTTTATTTTAGCTATTATTCTAGTATTACTATATCTTTAATTAGTTTCAGAGGTTTCTAGCTGGGTTATATATATCTAATCTATTTTATTAGATACTTCTTGTATTTACTATATTAATTTAGACACTGGATTTATTTATTAAGGATTTCTTCTATATAGAATTCTTTATCTTAGTCTATTAGTATTATATTTAGCTACTAGTTCTTAAATTTTTAGAATAGTAGTAGATTAATAGCTATAAATCTTAGTAGATTTATATAGAATATAGAATAAATTCTAGTAGATATATCTAGTTAATATATCTCTTCTAGACTTCTTAGATAGTAGCTATACTAGAGTTTACTATATCTTAGGCTTCCTATAGTTTATTCAGAATCTCCTAGACTTTATTCTAGGCTTTTTAGGTTATTCTTTTAATATATAGACTTAGTTTAATATTAGTATTTAGAGGCTTTATATAGAAGCTATATTCTAGAAAGAATAGGCTTATCTCTATAGTTAACAAGTCCCTATTATTTAGGGCCAGCTAGGCTATAGATAAGAGTCTATACTAGTTAATTTAGACTTAGTTAATAAAGTACCTAAGAAAGATCTTAATAGTTATTATTTTTCTTTTTATAGTACTATTTATCTTAGAATAATATATAATTAAAAGGTCTCTACTAATCTCTAAAGTCTTATATAAAAGCTCTTAGAGCTTACTAATAAACTATAAGTTCTAATTAGAAATAATAGACTTAGATATCCTATATCTATTATAAAAGATTCTAATAAAGATATTTATTATTATCTTAGTATTTATATCTACTATTAGCTTAATAATTATTCTCTTAGTTAATTAATTAGTAATTACTATTATATCTCTAAATCTTCTAAACTTTAGTAACTATATAATAAAATCTACTATAATATCTTATTATAGATATTTAGATATTAATAGAGGCTTTAGGAGTCTTTATTTTTAATCTCTTTAGATCTAACTTACTATATAGCTATTATAATTATAGTAGAATTTATAGATATCCTTACTTATATATAATTAGAAGTATATATAAGCTATTATCTTATAAATATAGTTCTAGCTAAGATATCTAGTAATAATATTATTATAGTTTTTCTGAATAATTCTAGTTCTTAGAGACTCTGAATTAGGGATCTATAGATACTTCTAGAAGAGTAGTTATTTATTAGTATCTAGAATATATTCTATAATTAAGATTTTAAGCTTTAGCTTCTTAAATAGCTTAGATATCTCTTCTTAAATAATCTTTTAATAATTAGTAAGATTCTTATTATTATCTTTAATCTACTTCTACTACTTATCTAGAAGTAATTTATTCTATTCTATAGACTCTATTAGCTGGTCCTTAGGGTTAGCCTCTTTAGCTTTCTTAGAATTAGCTTTCTTAGTAGCTCGTATTAGACTTAGCTAGTTAATCAGTTGACTACTTCTTTAGAAGAAGAGCTGGATCTTCTAGTATATAAGTTACTTATTAGTCTTACTTAGTATATCCTATAGTTATTAGAAGAGTATATTAGACTAGTAGTTTAATTATCCTAGCTAATAATTAATTATAAAATTAAACTAGCTAAGAAAATAAGTCTATTATATTTATCTTTTAGTTAGTCTTTACTAAATTATAAAGAACTCTAGATTCTAGTAATTACTAATAATCTTAAATTTAGATATACTAGTTAGTTTTAACTTCTATTCTTATAGAGCCTAAATAATTACTAATAATTCTTTATTATAGATCTGATAGTTATACTCTATAGACAGGTTCTTTTTTAAAAAGTAAGCTATTAGCTATAGAATACTATTATACTACTATAAAAGTATACTCTTAGTATACTATCTAAAGGAATTAATCTCTACTAGTATTTTCTACTCTAGATTCTAATAGACTAGAATTAGAGTATTAATAAAGATCTCTTTTAGAATATTAAAGATTTTCTAGATCTTCTTTATCTACTAAAACTTAATATTCTTCTTTATTAAATATATTAAGAACTCTAAATAGTACTTCTAGTTCTATAAAAATTACTAGTAGAAGTTTATAAAGTCTAGAAATACTTATACTTTCTATATATTAATAAAGGGCTTTCTACTTTTTAATAGTCTTAATCTTTATTAGATTTATTTTAAGCCTCTTTTCTACTTTAATTATAAAATCTAGATACTTAGTAGTAGTAGTTTTAAACTTATATTTATTAATATTTATCTATAAATTAGCTTCTTCTAGCTACTTTAATACTCTTCTTATCTATATATAGTACTCTGCTAGGCTTTCTTCTATAAAAATTAGTATATTATTAATATAAGCTGAGTAGAACTTATCTAGAAACTCTTATAGTATCTAGTTTATATATTTTTAGAATATACTAGGGCAGTTAGCTAGGCTAAATAGTACTATTAATTATTTAAAGAGACTAAATTAGATTCTAAAAGTAGTTTTCTATTTATCTTTCTTTTATATATATAGTTAGTAAAATATCTAGATTATATCTAGTTTTATAAACTACTTAGACTAGGAAATCTTCTATAAAGTCTTCTAAATTAAAAATAAAGAATAATAGTTTCTAATTATAATTTAGTTTAATACTTAATAATCTATATAGAATTAAAGACTATCTCTAGACTTCTAAGTAAATAGTACTGGTACTAATATAGATAAGTTATTAACTTAGATAAAGTCTTTTCTAAGATAATTATTTAAAATTTTATAAAAAACTAAGAGCTTATCTTAATTTATCTAATAAAGAAGTTTCTAGAATATCTTCTTTTTTTTTTATTAGTATCTTTCTCTAGATTAATAGTATAGTCTATTTCTAGATAATATAGAGAAAGACTCTTAGTTTTCTTTAATTTAAATATCTTAAGAAATTAATAATACTACTAGAATAGCTTTTTCTTAATATTTCTAGAATCCTTAGAATAATTTAGCTTAAAAAGAGTCTTATTAATATTAACTAGACTAGTAGTAAAGATCTTAGTAGATTCTTTTTTCTTTATATAGTTCTTCTATATATACTAGATATTAGTAGAGATAAAATATATAGAATATTTTTTTTTCTAACTATATTTTACTTCTATTTCTAAATTTTTAATCTCTAATATAGAGTCTCTAGTCTAAATAATAATATCTTAGTACTTTATCCAGAGTAATCCTAGAATAATATTATATCTATAGAGATATAGGATTATATATAAATATATATACTTCTATATATTTTCTTCTATATTTAGTCTAATTTTAATTAGCTAATTAATATAAGTCTTTTTTCTCTTAAATCTATAAATTCTATAGAATTTAGTTTTTATATACTCTAGTTAGTACTTAGTTATAAAGATTTTACTAATTATTCTATATAGAGTATAGCTGATATCTATTAGAGTTTTTATATAGTAAATTTAATTAACTAGATCTAAGATAATAAATAACTATTTCTTTTTATATTTCTTAGCTTCTTTTTAAAACCTCTAGTAGTAAGTATTTACTAGTTAATACTTTTCTAAGTAATAATTTAGAGAAGCTTTTTTTTTTAGTTAAAATAACTTTTTATTCTTTTTTTCTTCTTCTAGGACTACTTTAAAAACTTAGATAGTTAACTACTTAGTAGACTTCTTTCCAGTAGAGTACTATAGAGAAAGGTAGAAATACTTGGCTATATAATAGATAGATATACTATAGTAGAAGTAGAGTTAGTTTATTTTATATTTAATAAGCTTTTTCTTAGAAATCTACTTTATATACTATTTTAGCTTCTCTATAGTAGAGATCTTCTAATCTATTTAGTTAGATTCTAAGTTTTCTATTCTACTTCTAATAACTACTATATTTAGATATATACTCTAGAAAAGTTAATTAATCTCTTAGAATTTATCTCTAATCTATTTAATCTATATATAGAAATTACTAAATCTCTTCTTTCTCTCTACTCTAATTAACTAGTATTAGATGGTATTATTTAGGGCCTAGTATAGAATATTTTATTTATTATTATCTAACTAGTTCTATCTACTTATCTTAATTAGTAGATAGTTAATATCTATAATTAAGCTGTCTATAGAGTAATTATTCTATTTAATTATAGAGAAATAACTAATAGTCTTCTTCTTTTATATAGAATCTTTATAGTTAAGCTAAAGATAGTCTACTAGATTTTCTATTATAAAAATATTAGGATTTCTACTATTCTCTTTTATCTAAGAATTAATCTTTATTCTTATATCTCTAGTTAGTAGAGTAAATATATATTAGATCTATTCTATTTTATTTCTAATAAACTATCTATTAATATAGATTTTAGTCTTAATAATATTTAACTATCTAGAAAATACTATCTAGTCTTTTCTATTAAATATTTTAGATTAGAGTATTCTAGACTTACTAATAGATACTACTAAGATAGTTAGAGCTAGATCTAATTAAATAGTCTACTAGTTCTATTACTATATCTAGACTTATATCTTACTAATTACTTCTACTATTATAGTCTATTAGAGTAATCTATCTATATTTATTTTATTATCTATAGAAAAGTAATTTAAAATATTAAGAATTAAAAAACTTATATAATAAAGATAATAAGTTACTAATTTAAAGTTAAATTACTTAGAGAACTATTTAAAATAATTAGATCTTAATCTAATATTTATATTATATAGAGGAGTCTATAGAGTAGGATTCTTAAGAAGTTTACTAGTTTAATATAAAGAACTACTAACTGGCAAGCTCTACTCCGCCAGTTGGCAGACAAAGACTTGCTTCCGACAAGGAATCCAGACAGGGCGGAACTTTACAAGTTCCGCTACCGGATGGCTTACTGGCTTCAGCCTTTTACAGTTCCTTGCAGGCTTCCTCGCAGGCTTGCTTGCAGGGCCGTTGGCAGGGCTATTCCTTATAGGCTTGCTCGCAGGGCTGTTGACAGAGCTATTCTTTATAGGCTTGCTCGCAGGGCTGTTGGCAGAGTTATTTCTTATAGACTTGCTTGTAGGGCTGTTGGCAGGGCTGTTAGCAGAGCTGTTCCTCGCAGGCTTGCTTGTAGGGCTGTTGGCAGGGCTGTTAGCAGGGCTATTCGCAAGCTATTCGCAGGACCGTTCGCAGGGCTGTTCATAGGATGGTTGGTAGGGTGGTTGGCAGGGTGGTTGGCAGGGTGGTTGGCAGGGTGGTTGGCAGGGGGGTTGGCAGGATAATTAGTAGAGTAGTTTATAGAATAGTTTATATATAGATAGGGTATTAAAATTATATGATTTAGGACTAAAAGTAGAACAGCTGTGCTTATAGTATATATAGATAACTATAGAAGAGAAGTAGATCTATCTACTCTATTAAAAATAGTTATAAATTAGATAAAAATTTACTAAAATTCAGAAAATAACTATTAGAGCCTGGGCTTATTTTTTTATATAAAGATATATTTTAACTAAAGTATATTCTTTTTTTAAAGAAAAAGAATAAACTATTAGCATAGTATCTAATTCTAAAAAAAAATATATATATATTTTTCAGAATAACTTTCCTAAATTAGAATAGAAAATTCTAAAAATAGACCTAAAAATCCAATAAATAGTTAGATTCTTGAATTATTAAAAAGTTTTAAAAAATATTAAGAATTGATTAAGTTATTAATCTTTAAAGTCAAAATCCCAAAAATTGATATTTTTGTATAGTATATAATTATAAACTTTAGTATCTTCTTAGTATTAATATCATAGATAACCTCTGTAGTTCTATAAGCTTACTATTAGTCTACCTATATATTATTTATATAAATGTTATAATTTGAATAATCTAAAATCTATCTTATATTAAATTTAGAATCTTATAATTTCTTTTTAAAAGTAAGAATTAGTCTTCAAAACAGAGAGTTTTATTATCTTATATCTAATTAATTAATTTTATTTTTAATAGATCTAAATCTTTCTTTTTGATTATTTAAAGAATATAGTATATTTCTATAATAGCTATAGTTAGATAGTAGTTTAAAGTTAAAAACCTTATTTACTTCTAATATCTTCTTATTTCTACTATTTCTAGATTCTTTAAGAGAGAATCTTACTATAGTTAGAAATATCATTAATTAATTATAAAAATGATTATAAAAATAAAATTAGAATAGAATAGTCCTATCTATATAATTCTAAAAGAAATAAATATAACTATTATAGTACCTAATAATCTAATATATAAGTTTAGATAATTTTAGAATATAGACTATACAGATAGTAGTCCATATTAGAAGATTCTAATCTAGTTAAATAGTAAGATAGTATAATTAGTAATAATATAGATATTGTCAGACTAGCAGATCACCTGACTATCAAGCCCTAGTCCTAATCTCCTTAATTCAGTCATCTGAATAAGAACTATTGTTCCAGCCTACTCTATTTATTCTTGGTTATTCCACTCCTGTACTCTCACCCTTGTATTTATTGAATATTCTAGTTTCCTATTCAGGAAATCAATAAACAAAGGATTTGGCTTAAATAGTCTGCTTCTTACTATTATTTCCTTATAATAAGTTCAATCAGGTTAATTCATCTAATAATTATATATTAAGTTTAATAATTTATTTATTTTCTTATTTATTAAATCTTTAACTCTTCTAATTTTATAATCTCTTACTTTCATCTTACTTTAATACCAATTTTATATAGAAAAGTAAGAATTCAATAAAGCTTATTCCAAAAGAACCAAAACTCTAATCAAAATATATAAAGATTAAGATATTAATAAGAAAATATAATTAAGATAGTAATAAGATAATAAATATTAAAAGATAGAAGATAGAATATAGAGAATATAATCAGAGATCTTAAGATATATAGATAATAAATAGTTAGTATATTTTCCAGTAATAATAAATAATAAATAAATATCTTAAAAGATATTATAGATAACCAATTCTATAGTAATAAAAGATACTAGATTATTTATACTGTTATATGTTATAGTTTTATAATGAAAAGACTTATATTGGTTCTTCTAATAAAGTTATTGTATCCCGTTATAGAAGACAGAAGTTGACCCCATTGAAAGAATCCCTGAAGATAGAAACTAAGGGCAGAATGCTGCCAGAGTTGAAACCACTATACTAGAATCATATAATATCTTCTAAGTAAGGATTAGTCTTGAGAATAGAAGACTACTATTATTCTATATCCTAATAATCAACTTTATTCTTAAAAATTTTAAGAATTCTCATAAAGCTACTGGTTTGGTATTCTACTGGTTTAGTATTATGCTGGTTTGGTATCTGATTACATTATTCATTATGCTTTCCTCAAGAAGGAAAGGCGGAAACCAACGGCAGAATACCAACCAGGATGATAACCACCACAAAGAGCCATGAGTTATCCACCAAAGGCGGGAACGGGCGGCAGATCTATCCGGCCACGGGGCTGAACCAATGGCAGGATATTGCCAGAGGCAATTCCACTACAAGTGCACTTTGGGACCCCTTTGGCTGAGGAAGGCACCTGCAGAGAAGGCCCTCATTTCTTGCAACTGAGCTCCTAGGTAGCTGTGATCTGTTTAATTCAGTTTGAATGTCTCTGCACAGCTCCCTATAGTTGTTCTGCTGCTTGCACTGTGGAAAATTACATTGAATAATGGACGCTCCTCAGGTGCAAGTTGGGGTGCCAGAGAATGCTTATCCTTTTGGACATAATGAATCTAGTGTTGCAGGAAGCCAAGCAATCTCTAATACTGAAGTCGACACATCTTCAAAGACAGTCAATGAAGTGCAGACGGACACAATGCCAGATATTTTTATGACTGATGAATGTTCGGCTACTGAGCCAGAAACAAAATCAACAGAACACAAGAGAAATGCCAGCCTACAATTCCTTGAGTAAGAACACATCTTGCTGATCTTCTTTCTACTCTCATTTTTTTTTCTCTCTCCCTCTCTTGTTCGAGCATGCTTCGGATTGAGACTCAATGGCGGCGCATTGTTCCTTGTACGCAATGTTCGGAAGGGAGGCATTGTCGCTCACATTTCGTTTAGTTTCTTGACGTCGCCTATCGTGGAACTCGTTGTCGGCTCCGAAGGGTCTAGGACCGTTTTGACCGCTCACCAAAGCCTACTTCTAGAGTCCCCCCTCCTTGCGGAGAAGGTTGCGGCCTTCAGGGAATCAGGCCCGGTAAGCACATGCCTTCTACACCCACATTCATCAATAGTACGCCGTCACCACTAACATTTCCAAGCGGCGCATTGAGCTTCCGGCAGAGGATGTGGAAGCCTTCGGCTATTTCCTACAGTTCCAATACACGCATGAATATTCCACCTACACTGAAGCTCACACCGACCAAGAAACGGCAACTGAGGACATCGACGACAGCGGAGAACAATTACTGAAACACGCGCGGGTGTATACCTTGGCCGAAAAGTTAGGAATACCTTCATTGAAAACTCTCGCACACTCGAAGATCCATCGTATCAACAGCACATCTCAGGGTGAAATTGCTTATGCCCGATATGTATATACATATACCCCAGTGGATGATGTCACAATCCGCAAGCCAGTAGCTACATTCTGGGCATTGCGAAGCCATGTGTTACGTCACGAGGCTGAGGAGGAATTCAAAAAGTTATGCATTGATGTGCCTCAGTTCTGCTACGATGTGCTCAGTCTTGTGCTGGACCAAAAAGAGAAACGTGCTCAAGACAGGGCAGAAGCAGAATCTGCGGTAAAGGGAAGCGGACGGAAGCGACTGCGCAGTGGCCTCTAATATCTTAATATCCGTACCTGCAGAATGTGTATAAGTACGAGTTACGCAGAGACTCTGACTTACAGAGCCGGGTCTAGCATTATGCCTCAGTGAAAGACGGTCATTAGACCGTCCAGCTGTCCCGAATGTTTGGCTCTCATTTTCGAAGGTAACCCTTATATTCCGAGGTCAGAGCTCATTTTATACCCAAATAGAAGAGAAACCCATACTCGCAGTAGCACAGGATGTGACTGCGACGAGTTCTGTCAAGTACATATACACATCATCCACTTGACGGGGGTTTGTTCGGTACCAGGCTCGGCGCTCGGAAGGGCAAAAAATGTCATCCTGGAGCTGAAGAACTGAAAAAAAAAATGATGTATGACGGACGACCTAGGAGGTTAAGCTTTCCACTTCTTGAATGGTTTTTGGTGCTGTGGTCAGGTTCTCGTATCCATCTTCCATGATGTGAATGTTATCCTCAATGCGCACCCCACCCACACTCCAGTATCTTTCCAAGACGTCCGTGTCAATGTATTCTCTTGTCTCACTTGACTGGAGGAAAGGGTCGATTATGTAGCGGCAGAAATAAATCTGTACGAGTTAGGGAACCACTTTGCAACAGTACGAGCGGGGCCTTGGACTCACTCCTGGCTCCACAGTAATGACTGAACCGGCGGGCAGACGACCCCTTACACGCAGATACTTGAACATCGTATCTTCATCTTCATAGTTCGGGTTGCCACCAGTGTCATGGGTGTCCATACCCAAGTAGTGACCCAAGCCGTGAGGGAAAAATGCCACACTGATCCTTTTGTCCATCAGTTCCTCATCCAGGCCACGAAGGATTCCCAGATTTTTCAATCCTTGAATAGCAACGCGGTGAGCATGCGTGTGTACGTCCTCCCACTGGACACCTTCTTTCAACATATCAATGCATTCTATTTGCATCTGCAAGACAACTTCATAGATCTGGCGGACTTCCAGTGAAAATTTGCCACCCAAAGGAAAGACTCGGGTAATGTCAGCACAGTATGTGCTATATTCCCCCCCGGCATCAATTAGAATGCTTCCCTTCTTTTGCTTCATGGCTGCATCGATCAGATGGTCGTTATTTTTGCCATAATGAAGAGTGGCACCATTCTCTCCACATGCAACAATCGGATGATATGCCTGTTCACGAGCACCGTGAGCGATGCAAGTTGCTATGAAAGCAGCCTCTATCTCACGCTCATTTGTAGCAGTCTTGGAGGCTTTCATGGCTGCAACATGTGCACTAGCAGAGATGTCGTTTGCCTTCCTCAAGAGCGCGACCTCATACGCGTCCTTGACAACACGAGTCCTTCCAATGACATCTTTCAGTGCCGAAGTGTTAACCTCAAAAATTTCCTGGATCTTGGTGTTCTCAGAAACCTGGTTTTCGATTACAAAAGCAACTACTTTCCCGGGATTATGCGAAGCAATCGAGGAAAGGGTGGCGTTTACTGCAGGAGTAGGCAGCACATAGTCCACATCAAAACGTTTCTGTGCTTCGGCCGCTGACATGGGGAGGCCAGACCAGATCACATCCTCTGGGTCAACTGGAGGAATGAACAGCGTAAGTTCATCGAGGTCGATGTTATAGATCAGGCAGGAATCTGGAAGCAAGCATCCCGATAAGTAAAAAAATGGACGACGTTGCCTAGCAAATCCATCTGTTAGCTTTAATGAGAGATAGAAGTAAAATCGAGAGATGGCTAGTACCTAAATGGCATGGCCTCGTCGTTATCCTCGATGAGTCGAGTTTTTTGTGCTTCAAGGTAAATAATTCCGTGGCGGCCATGTCCAAGCGATTGAAGGCCTTGAGCCACCCGGCGTGCATGAGCTTTTGCGGGGTATTTACCTGCTAGGATTGATTCAAGGGAAGTCATGCTGTTCAAACGTCTTCGGATAGTTGTTGTCAAGGGTCTGACGAGTTCGAAGCTGGCAATGGGAGGTGGAAAAAATGGCCTGGACGGTACGGTACTGCTGCGGGGTTCCTTTGATACATCGTACAGCCGCCTATCGATCTACCTACCATGAGCCTCACTTGCATTCCTACAACATACTGTAGTTACTAATCTTCGAAATCTTCTAGAAATTCTAAGATGATTGCAAACTAGAGTGCAGAATACCTTCGCCCATCAGAGTCCACACATACTGTCGAATCACATGGTCAACAAGATGAAGATATAGAGGAATTGATTTGTATCCCTATCTGAAAGCATCACTGCCTTGGCTGACATAAGGATTTACATCTTCATAATCTAACACCCATTTATCAACGTCGGCAAACTTCTTTGCCTGCAGTCTCAACTCCTCGCTGAGATACCTGTCTTTGAGCAGCTTCTCAAATCCCGATGGCACACCTGAGCAGTAGGCATTGGAACCGAGCGGCGATGACAAAGGCGACGACGAAGGCAATGGAGGCTCTTCAGGTGCATTGCTTCTTGCGCAGAGAAGCGGGTCGGCTCCCACTCTTGTCCTACTCTTGCATTTGTGACTTTCGCAACCATTTCTCTTTCGTGACTCGATCGTAGCAGTTTTTGTCCGCTCTTCCTGTAACTTATTTCGAGGCTTCTGGGATTTGGGCCTGCGGATGTGAGTTCGAGATGCCTGACAGGATTTTCCCGGTGGAGCATAGCTCAATTCATCCTCATCCTGCTCTGACTCGGAGCAGCTACTATCACTCAGGGTGCTTGCGAGACATTTGCGCTGAGCTTTGGTTCTCCGAGGTAGCAGTCTATCTTGTAGCGCCAGTGTAGGCACATTCTTGCTCACGTTATTTCTTTGTTCACTGAGAATCCCTAATGTAATTTTAGGGACAGCTAAGGACATTTCCGCACTGGTAATCGAGGGCGTAAGTACGGGACTTGCCGCAGGGCTGCTGCTCATAGGCGGTGCCATTGTTTCACTCATAGCACCTGGCGACATGAGATGCTGCATTGTGCATCCTGGTTGATTACTTTCCTGCACCGTTATCGAAGTACAGGGAGAGTGCCGCACTGCTTGCGAGTCTGAAGCATACTCAATCTCAATCTCCTCAGCTGGCGATTTACGCTTGCGCTGTTTGTTGCTGGAAGGTGATGAAGGGCCAGGTGATGACGATGTGGTGACGTGCGCTGGTATGAGTGATCTCACCCTCGATATATCTAAGGGTGTAGACTCGTCCTCGGGACTTAAACCTCCAAGGAAGTCTTCGTCATCCAAATCTGAGGAACTATCATCGGCTTGCATTATGTGAAGAATGCTAGGCTGCCGTGGCCGTCTCCTGAAATTGCTCAGTACCGAACTCTCATAAGCAGGTGTACCCGGAATCTTTGAACTTCCATCGCCTTTCCGACCGATGATAGACAGTGTAGAGGAATATCCACGAGCTCGTGTGACTGGACGGCCGCTGGTCGGACCACACTCTTCCAGTGGTGATGAATCAATTGCATAGTCGTGAGTCTTAACTACAGGCGTCTGGTCGTTCTGGTGTGGTACATAAGCAAAGTCGGGGCGCTCCGTCATGTGCAAAAGATTCGGATAGTTGTGACTCGAATCTTCTGAGGACTGCTTCGTCGAGCCGACAGTGTCAGTGGCATGATGGTTCTTAGTCTTGGAAGTTTCTGATGTGAATCGACTGCGTTTGGTAGGAGGTCTTGGCATATTTCTAGGAGTCCAGACAAACTGGCTATACTTTGAGACTGATTGGCTGATGTCTTACTAGGTGCTATGACTAGTATCAGTGACAGTGGTGATTTCGTGTGTAGCTAAATTTCAAGTGCAGTGAGAATCTGTCTAATGACTTCTGGTTAGAACGCGAAATCCGGGAAACATGTGGGCATGAGCAGAGTGTGACAGACCAGCTTCTGGAAGGCAGGTTCTCAATTTATGTATTTGGCTTTCGGTTCTAGTCCTCCTGAAGCCGAAAACCAGATTCAGACTTAAAAATGAAAGCAATTATTACACGGGGCACATTTGATGGTATATTTCTCCCCTGTGGGCGATTCCATTTGTATCCGACCGTTGATGGTTGCTGATCTGTATTATGTAATCAATCCACTAACTCAGCTGACTTACACTTTAACTAGCTAACTTAACTTATGGGGTAATGTAATCGGACACCGAACCAGTGCGACACCAAACCGGCAGCCCCATCAAAATCCTCAAAATCCTTACCACCCTTGACATCCATAAAGCTTTAAGAACATCTTATAAAGACTATATATATTAATTCTTAGTATTTTTAGTCAGATACTTTAGCTAATCATATCACTTACTTTTATATATATTATAATAAGTCTACTAGTATATCTTAGAGAATATTAATACTAAAGTCTAAATAGTCTTATTTTTATATTTATATATAATATTGAAGTCTTCTTAATCTATTAAAGTATTTCTGCTCTTTATAAATTATTATAAGATCTTTTTCTTCTTTTATTTATATATCTCTATAATTATAGCTACTTAACTTAGTATTAAAGTAAGATTATTGACTATATTAACTATTCTACTATCTTTATTACTTTTAAATAATCTTATATATAATTATTAATAAAAGATCTTAATCTTTAAGTTTCTATAATTCTTTTCTCTACTTCTTTAGTTTATATAGAATACTAGATATTCTTCTAAGATATAATAACTAATTTAAATATAAAAGAACTAGTAAAGTTAGTATTTTTAAGTATATATAAAGTTCTAAGTGAATCTTTTAAAAATTAAATAGAATAAGATCTATAGTATAAAAACTACTAAGAATATTGGCTTCAGTAAAGATCTTAGTATATATATTAGAATAGTACTATAAGAAATTAATCATAGTAATTAAACTTTTACTTGTCAGCATTGTTGGTAGGGAGATGTGTCTTATAATGCTATTATGATGAAGTTGTTTATTAATTTATAAAGAAAGATTCCTAAGACGAGCGAAAACTAGCTAAGATCTGTTCAAGGTGGAACAATAGGGCAGAATCCTTCTACTGCTAGCAACTATTATATACGCCAGTCTTTTATAATAGTATTCTTGCTGTAGATATATATGAATAGAGATATTAAGATATAATAAATAATAATTAATACTAATATCTTTTATTCCTATTAATCTGTTGATTAGTAGTAATATCTGATATATAAATCTACTAATTATCTTCAAGTCTATATCTAGATTAGTAGATCAGATACTCTAGAATAAGCTTTTAATACTAGTCTTTATAGATAAGATACTTATTAATAATCTTCTTAGTAATTAGTTTTACTAGAAAATCTCTTATTAATAACCACCATAAAAGACTTAGATAACTCTGAAAGAGATCTTTACTAGATAAAATAGATTCTAACTAGAAAATTAATACTATTGGATAGATAGTTCATAATATGAGTAGTTCTAGTTAATATATATAATATTTACTAACTTTCTAAATATAGAAAAATCTAATATATTATCAAGTTAACTTATACTTAATATCTTTAATATAAATAGATAGTATAGTATAACTATAATATAAGTATACATATATTTAATCATTTATCTTGAACTTTATTAACTTATACTTAGTATTATAATACAAGCCTTGTATCCTCGCTTCGCTCAGCGGCTCGAAGGCTGGGGCTACTGGCTGGTCCGTCATGTATGTTCCATACAGGAATATGTATGTATTGTATGTATTATTATAATAGAATTAATTAGCTATGGATATCCTTAATAAATATTAGAATATCTATTATTTAATATCTTCTATATTCTACTACTACTATTATTATTTACCTTTTTTGTTTAAAAAAGATTATTTCTTCTATAAGTATTTATATTATAGACTATTAAGATTCTTAAATCAAGTTACTTTATTATACTATATATAATAATTAGTTATTATAGATTAGATTAGTATTATATAGTTATTTAGTACTATTTAATTATATAGATAGTAACTAGCCAAATATTACTATTATATAAAGTAATATATATTTCTACTATAGTTTCAAACTAATCTAGACTATAGCTCTACTAAGAGAATAATAGATAGTTAATAATCTAATCAAATAGATATATATAAATATAGCTTATAGCTAACTATCTCTGTAAGTCTATACTCTTTATAGATAATACTACTTTTTCTTTTTCTTCTTTTTGAGATATTAATACTACTACTATTATTAAGACTATTAAGTTAAAATTAATATAAATATATAAGAATAGATAACTAATATAGTCTATAGTATCTTTTATTACTCTCTTTAGTTCTCTTACTATAAAGCTCTAGATCTTAGCTATTAACTATAATATAACTAAGTAAGTAGTCTCTAGACTAATAGCTAAGCTTACTATTAACTATAATATAACTAAGTAAGTAGTCTCTAGACTAATAGCTAAGCTTACTATTAACTATAATATCATCTATAAGTCTATAGTCTATTAGTATAAATAAGATACTTAGTCTATTCTTAATTATTTATTAAATTAGAAGTCTATCTAGATTTAGACTACTAGTGTTATGGTTCAGTGAGGAGGATTCTGAATTCATTATGATCATGATGATGTTGATGGAAGACGGAAAACGGTAATCGACTCCGTCGAATTAATGCCCGAAGGCAGATACAGACGGCAGAATTCAGGATAACTGAAACTACTACAGATGCCCGTGTTTTAAGATAGGCATTCTTGCTGTCTAAATATATAATAATAGTAGAATTATACTAATATAATCTAGAGAAAAATAATATACTACTTATATTTATAAATTAATTTATTAGTAGTGATATTCTTATCTTTGATCTATTGATTATATTTATGTCTATATTCTAATCAATAAATCAAGTACTATATACTTATTGAGAATTATAGTAATCCTTTATTAATCTAACTAATCTTGAAAGTAATTATTACTGATATAAGATAGACTAGATAAATATCAATTATAAAAAGCTTTAGATAGAATAAAAGTAGATTTAAGTTATAGAACTAAGATTATAGAATATATTTTCTATATATCTAGCAGCTCTAATTCTAATCTAGGTAGTTCTAGAATTCTCAATATTCTTGACTATAGAAGTTATAATTTCTAGAAGAGATATTACTATACTTGTTTTTATCTTCAATATAGACAAGAACTTTTTAATCATACTATTATTCATTAAGTTCTTTGAGAAACTTACTAAATATAGTATCTTATATAGAATATCTTACCTGAATATAAAGACAGGAGTTAAGACAATCCTAAATATAAATTAACTATTTAAATAAATTATTTATATAGATAGTATAAATATAATAAATTACTTCTTGAATAAATTAATTCATATATTTTTTAGCTTAGATATTATTTATAGTATAGAATAAGCTACTCAACTTTGTTATTATAACAAATTATATTACTTATAGTAAAAGTAATAGAACTATTATACTTAATTTATCTAAAGATAATATTAAAGATAATAATATTATTATTAAAGAATTATAATTATATCTATTCTATTTAGTAGTTTAGAAGTTTTTAAAGCTCTTTATAATAACTATAATTATTAAAATATAGATAAATTTTATATAAAAATTAATAATTTAAATATTTATTAAGTAAGAAACCTTTTCAATAACTATATTATTTAGTAACTTAACTATCTTTATAATTATATATATAAGTATTATCTATATAAATAACTTTAGTTTATTTCTACTCTTACTATTCTATTTTATATATTAACTATAGATCTTATTATTATACTTTTTAAGTTATATAATATAACTAGTCTTTTATTATAACTAACAAGCCTTGGACCCTCACTACACTTAGTATATGGAAGAATAGGCTGCCTTACAGGCTTTCTTACAGGGCTGATAGCAGGGCTGTTGGCAGGACTGTTTACAGGGCTAATAACAGGACTGTTTACAGGGCTAATAACAGGGCTGTTTATAGGGCTGTTTTATAGACTATCTTATACTTATACACTCAGCTGTAGGGCTATTAGCAGGACTATTAGCAGGGCTGTTAGCAGGGCTGTTCCTTATAGGCTTACTCACAGGGCTGTTGACAGGGCTGTTCCTCACAGGCTTGCTTATAGGGCTGTTAGTAGGGCTGTTCTTTATAGGCTTTCTTATAGACTTACTCACATGGCTGTTAGCAGAGCTGTTCCTTATAGGCTTATTTACAGAACTATTAGTAGAGCTATTTCTTATAGACTTTCTTGTAGACTTTCTTATAGACTTACTTATAGAATTATTAGTAGAACTATTAGTAGAACTATTTCTTATAGATTTTCTTATAGAATTATTTATAGAGCTGTTTATAAGCTATTTATAGAACTATTTATAAATTATTTATCGAGCTGTTTATAGAACTATTTTTTATAGACTTTCTTATAGACTTACTTATAGGACTATTAGTAGGACTGTTTCTTACAGGCTTGCTTATAAGATTATTAGTAGAGCTGTTCTCTGCAGACTTCCTTACAGGACTATTTATAAGCTATTCGCAGGGCTGTTTATAAACTATTTATAGAACTATTACCAGAGCTATTTCTTATAGATTTTCTTATAGACTTGCTTACAGGGCTATTAGTAGAGTTATTTCTTATAGACTTACTTATAGGGCTCTTAGTAGGGCTGTTTCTTATAGGCTTTCTTATAGACTTACTTATAGGGCTGTTGGTAGGACTCTTTCTTATAGGCTTGCTTATAGGGCTGTTAGTAGGGCTGTTTCTTATAGACTTTCTTATAGGACTATTTATAGAACTATTTATAAGCTATTTATAAGACTATTTGTAAGCTATTTATAGGACTATTCACAGGGCTATTCACAGAATAATTAGTGGAATAGTTAGTAGAATAATTAGTAGGGTAGTTAGTAGGATAGTTAATAGAATAATTAGTAAGATAATTAGTAGAATAATTAGCAGAGTAGTTTATAGAATAATTTATATATAAATAGAATATTAAAATTATATAATTTAGAACTAAAAGTATAGAAATTTTAATAGAATAGAATTACTAAGTCAGTTAAATAAAAGTAGAATAAACTATTTATATAAGAAGATACTAAAATTTATATTTTAAAAAATCTAGTAAAATCAAAAAATAGAGATTCTAGATTAAAAATAGTATTAGACTATAGTAAAAATTCTAATCTATCTATAGAATTTTAAACTTTCTTAATATATTAAAAATTAAGTCTATAAAGTTTATATATATAACTTTTCTCTTTTTACTTAATATCTTACCTATTTAGGTAAGTAGGACTATGAATTTAGTATAAAATAAAAGACCAAATTTTGCTGTAATAGATGAGTTTATTTTTAGAAAATTATATAAAAAATTAACTGAGAAATCGACTTTTTAATTAAATTGTAATATTTTCGTATATAATAGTAGTAATAAGTTTACTAAGTATCTTAATCTATTATTGAATAGACTAAAATGAATAAAGTTATTTTTTATAGACTTTATATATAAGTATATATTTTAAATATACTTTTATATTTTATTTCTTATTAAGATAATTAATTTATATTATTATTCTAGAAGTGTATATTTAAGTAAATATATATCTAATGTTTTCATTCTATAGCTATATATTTGTAGACTAATAATTAAAATAAGTATATTATATTTTAATTTACATTCTTCTTTTATCTAGTATTATTATAATAATTAATTCCTTATTTAGTATAAGTATTAAATAGTTATTTTATTACCTAATATTTAGTATATCTTTAAGATAGTTCTAGTTAATAGTAAAATTCTTACTATAATATATTAAATACCTAGAAGTATTTATTACTAATCTAGTCCTACTAAAAGATACTTTATTATCTATTTTAAACTATTCTTATATAAAAGTAATAATTCTATCTTATAATAAATAGAAGAAATATATAAATATTACCAAGTAAGATTTCTCTATCTGATATAGTATAAAATAAGTACTTAAATATACTAGTTTGTATATAAAATATAGCTATAATATCTATTATATTCTAAGTGATTTTTTTTAGTAATATAATCTATTTATACTTATATAAAGATTATATATTTTCTATTATCTTAGAATATACTAAGAAGAAGTTATTTTAATATTATAAGACTACTTAAGATTATTAAAACTATTAAATACTATATATATCATCTTATACTATTTAACTTATAGTATATTTATCTAGTTATATCTATTATATAGTTAGAATCTATATTTACTAATTCTGATTTCTTTAGTTATATTCTTATTAAGCTATTTAAGATCATTAATAAGTAATTTTCCAATAAGAATTAATAAAAAATATCTAAGATTTATAATAAATGAATTATCTTTTAGAATTACTACTAAATTCTTATCCTATAGTATCTTATCTATTAAACGAGATATAATTCTAAAGATAATATATAAATCTATATATCTAATATTACTATAGAGAAGCTGATCAAGAAGTACAAAGTCTAATAGTTTTAATATCTATTTTAGCTTTCTTCATGATCCTAATCTCTATTCTATCTTCTTTTATAAGTGTATTATATCTCTTAGATTATAACTATTAATAAATACTATATATAATTATCTATATCTACTATCTTTAATCTTTTGTTTATTTTTATTATATATATAATTTAGTAAGAGTGTTAAGATTATAAAGACTGGTAAATATAGTAAATTACCCAAGGTAATAACCTCCTGGTATAATAGCCGGTGGTTTTGCCAGATAGTTCCGCCTTTAGCGGATATCTCATGGTTCTGCTTCCCTGTTCATTTTAAAGATATCATCATCAACCAGTTCAATCTTAAGGAAACCTCCCTGTTCGCTATTTATAACACTTTTATAGTTATTAATAAAAGATTTTCTAGTAAAACTAATTATTAGAAAATTAAGATAATAGTTAATAAGTATTTTATATATAAAGATTACTTTTAAAAGTTTATCTTAGAGTATTTAATCTATTAATCTAAATATAAATCTTAAGATAAATAACCAATATATATATTAGATATTACTGTCAATAAAAAAATAAAAAAATATAAAAGACATCAATAATACTTATAAATTATAGTTTTTTAATATATTAAACAGCATCTATAGCTTATGATCTTATATAATAATAAGGGTCTTATTATAAAAAGACTAGTGTATAAAATAGTTGCTGGTGGTATAGAGGAGGATTCTATCCTATTGCTCCACCTTGGGCGGATCTTAGCTAGTTTTCGCCCGTGTCGGGATCTTCCTGAACAACTTCAATAATAACGATAGAGATATCTCCCCAATACCAACAAAGGTCGACTTTGATACTGAGAACACAGTGTTTTCTATCATAATTATATCCTCTATATAGTCGGTGCCCTCTCTTGTCTTGAACCAAGTACCTGAATATTAAGCTCTTACTGGATAATCCTGGATAGCTGACCCACTAAACAGCCCATACACATCTTCTATAGACTGCTTTGCAAACCCACGAGCCAGTAAGAAGCCCATAGTCGAGGTCTCTGACTATAATGGCGCCCTTGTATTGTCAAGGGCTAAAAAGCTTGTATAGCAAAGATAATAAGTTGCTAATCCAAAGTCAAATTACTTGGAGAACTATCTAAAATAATTGGGCCTTGATCTAATATTTATATTACATAGGGGAGCCTATGGAGCAGGATCCCTAAGGAGTTTATTAGCTTAATATAAAGAACTACTAACTAGTAAGCTCTACTCTACTAGTTAATAGATAAAGACTTACTTTTAATAAGAAATTCAGATAAAGTAGAATTTTATAAGTTCTACTACTAAATAACTTACTAGCTTTAGTTTTTTATATTATTCTCTTCTTTAGATTATATTTTCTCTAGAGAAGAGTAGAAGAATAGGATTATATTTTACTTTAATTATTATTCTAGTACTACTATATCTTTAACCAGTTCCAGGGGTTCTTAGCTAGATTATATATATTTAATCTATTTTACTAGATACTTCTTATATTTACTATATTAATTTAGGTGCTAGATTTATTTATTAAGAATTTCTTCTATATAGAATTCTTTATCTTAGTTTATTAGTATTATATTTAGCTACTAGTTCTTAAGTTTTTAAGATAATAATAGATTAGTAGTTATAGATCTTAGTAGATTTATATAAAATATAGAATAAATCCTAGTAGATATATCTAGTTAATATATATATAAGCTAACTGGCTTAACTACTATAAACTTAGTATTATAATAATCTAGTTTCTTCACAGAGCTTTTAGTAGTAATATTATAGAGATTTAGCTAGACTTTATTATTCTCTTTATAATAGTAGATAGAATCTCTTTACTAATTAATATATCTCTTCTAAGCTTCTTAGATAGTAGTTATACTAAAGCTTACTATATCTTAGACTCTTTATAGTTTATTTAGAATTCTCTAGACTTTATTCTAGGCTTCTCAGGTTATTCTTTTAATATATAGACTTAATTTAATATTAGTATTTAGAAGCTTTATATAGAAGTTATATTTTAGAAAAAATAGACTTATCCCTATGATTAATAAGTCCCTATTATTCAGAGCTAGCTGGGCTATAGATAAGAGTCTATACTAGTTGATTTAGACTTAGTTAATAAAGTATCTAAGAAAGATCTTAATAGTTATTATCTTTCTTTCTATAGTACTATTTATTTTAGAATAATATATAGTTAAAAAATCTCTATTAATTTTTAAAGTCTTATATAAAAGCTTCTAGAACTTACTAATAAACTATAAATCTTAATTAGAAATAATAGACTTAGATATTCTATATCTACTATAAAAGATTCTAATAAAGATATCTACTATTATCTTAATACTTATATTTATTATTAGCTTAATAATTATTCTCTTAGTTAATTAATTAGTAATTACTATTATATCTCTAAATCTTCTAGACTTTAGTAACTATATAATAAAATCTACTATAATATCTTACTATAGGTACTTAGATACTAGTAGAGACTTTAGAAGTCTCTACTTTTAGTTTCTCTAGATCTAATTTACTATACAGCTATTATAATTATAGTAGAATTTATAGATATTCTTACTTATATATAGTTAAAAGTATATATAGACTATTATCTTATAAGTATAGTTCTAGCTAAGATATCTAATAATAATATTATTATAGCTTTTCTAAATAATTCTAGTTCTTAGAGGCTCTAAGTTAGAGATCTATAAATACTTTTAGAAGAGTAGTTATTTATTAGTATCTAGAGTATATTTTATAATTAAAATCTTAAACTTTAACTTCTTAGATAACTTAGATATCTCTTCTTAAATAATCTTTTAGTAACTAGTAAAATTCTTATTATTATCTTTAGTCTACTTCTACTACTTATTTAGAGATAATTTATTCTATTCTATAGACTCTACTAGCTGATTCTTAGAATTAGTCTCTTTAGCTTCCTTAGGGTCAGCTTTCTTAGTAGCTGATATTAGGCTTAGCTAATTAATTAATTAGCTACTCCTTTAGGAGAAGAGCTAGATCTTCTAATATATAAGTTACTTATTAGTCTTACTTAATATATTCTATAGTTACTAGAAGAGTATATTAGACTAGTAGTTTAACTACTCTAGCTAATAATTAATTATAAAATTAAATTAGCTAAGAAAGTAAGTCTATTATATTTATTTTTTAATTAATCTTTACTAGATTATAAAGAACTCTAGACTTTAGTAATTACTAATAATCTTAAATTTAAATATATTAGTTAGTTCTAATTTCTACTCTTATAGAGCCTAAATAATTACTAATAGTTCTTTATTATAGATCTAATAGTTATACTCTATAGATAGATTTTTTTTAAAAAGTAAGCTACTAGCTATAGAATACTATTATACTATTATAAAAGTATACTTCTAGTATACTATCTAGAGGAATTAATCTCTACTAGTATTTTCTACTCTAGGTTCTAATAGACTAGAATTAGAGTACTAATAAAGATCTTTTTTAAAGTATTAAAAATTCTCTAGGTCTTCTTTATCTACTAAAACTTAATATTCTTCTTTATTAAATATATTAAGAGTTCTAAATAGTACTTCTAGTTCTATAAAAATTACTAGTAGAAGTTTATAAAGTCTAGAAATACTTATATTTTCTATATATTAGTAGAGATTTTCTACTTCTTAATAGTCTTAATCTTTACTAGATCTATTCTAAATCTCTTTTCTACTTTAATTATAAAATCTAGATACTTAATAGTAGTAGTTTTAAACTTATACTTATTAATATTTATTTATAAATTAGTTTTTTCTAGCTACTTTAATACTCTTCTTATCTATATATAGTACTCTACCAGGCTTTCTTCTATAAAAATCAGTATATTATTAATATAAGCTGAGTAAAACTTATCTAGAAACTCTTATAGTATCTAGTTTATATATCTTTGGAATATACTAGAGTAGTTGACTAGACTAAATAATACTATTAACTATTTAAAGAGACTAAATTAGATTCTAAAAATAGTTTTCTATTTATTCTTCTCTTATATATATAGTTAGTAAAATATCTAGATTATATCTAGTTTTATAAACTACTTAGACTAGAAGATCTTCTATAAAGTCTTCTAGATTAGAGATAAAGAATAATAGTCTTTAATTATAATTTAGTTTAATACTTAATAATCTATATAAAACTAAAGATTATCTCTAGACTTCTAAATAAATAGTACTAGTATTAATATAAATAAATTACTAACTTAAATAAAGTCTTTTTTAAGATAATTATTTAGAGTTTTATAAAGAACTAGAAGCTTATCTTAATTTATTTAATAAAAAGACTCTTAGAATATCTTCTTTTCTTTTCTATTAGTATCTTTCTCTAGATTAATAGTATAATCTATTTCTAGATAATATAAAGAAAGACCCTTAGCTTTCTTTAATTTAAATATCTTAAGAAATTAGTAGTACTACTAGAATAGCTTTTTCTTAATATTTCTAGAGTCCTTAGAATAATTTAGCTTAAAAAAAGTCTTATTAATATTAGCTAGACTAGTAGTAAAGATCTTAGTAGATTTCTTTTTCTTTATATAATTCTTCTATATATACTAGATATTAGTAAAGATAGAATATATAAAATACTTCTTTTTTTAACTATATTTTATCTCTATCTCTAAGTTTCTAATCTTTAATATAGAGTCTCTAGCTTAAATAATAGTATCTTAGTACTTTATTTAGAGTAATTCTAGAATAATATTATATCTATAGAGGTATAGAACTATATATAAATATATATACTTCTATATACTTTCTTTTATATTTAGTCTAATTTTAACTAGTTAATTAATATAAATCTTTTCTCTCTTAAATCTATAAACTCTATAGGATTTAGTTTTTATATACTTTAGTTAATACTTAGCTATAAAGATTTTACTAATTATTCTATATAGAATATAGCTAGTATCTACTAGAGTTTCTATATAGTAAATTTAATTAACTAGATCTAAGATAATAAATAATTATTTCTTTTTATATTTCTTAGCTTCTTTTTAAAATCTCTAGTAGTAAATATCTACTAGTTAATATTTTCTTAAGTAATAAATTAGAAAAGCTTTTTTTTTTTTTAGCTAAAATAACTTTTTATTCTTTTTCTTTTCTTCTAGGACTACTTTAAAAACTTAGATAGCTAGCTGCTTGGTAGGCTTCTTTCTAGTAGAGTACTATAAAAGAAGATAGAGATACTTAGCTATATAATAGATAGATATACTATAGTAGAAGTAGAGCTAGTCTATTTTATATTTAATAAGCTTCTTCTTAGAAATCTACTTTATATATTATTTTAGCTTCTCTATAGTAGAGGTCTTTTAATCTATTTAGTTAGATTCTAAGTTTTCTACTCTACTTCTAATAACTACTATACTTAGATATATACTCTAGAAAAGTTAATTAATCTCTTAGAATTTATTTCTAATCTATTTAATCTATATATAGAAATTACTAAATCTCTTCTTTCTCTCTACTCTAATTAACTAGTATTAAATAGTATTATTTAGGATCTAGTATAGAATATTCTATTTATTATTATCTAACTAGTTCTATCTATCTATTTTAATTAGTAGATAATTAATATCTATAATTAAGTTATCTATAGAATAGTTATTCTACTTAATTATAGAGAGATAACTAATAGTCTTTTTCTTTTATATAAGATCTTTATAATTAAGCTGAAGATAGTCTACTAGATTTTCTACTATAAAAATATTAGAATTTCTACTATTCTCTTCTATTTAAGAATTAATCTTTATTTTTATATCTTTAGTTAATAGAGTAAATATATATTAAATCTACTCTATTTTATTTCTAATAAATTATTTATTAATATAGATTTTAGTCTTAATAATACTTAGCTATTTAAAGAATACTATCTAGTCTTTTCTATTAAATACTTTAGATTAGAATATTCTAGACTTACTAATAGATACTACTAGGATAGCTAGAGCTGAATCTAGTTAAGTAGTCTACTAGTTCTATTACTATATCTAGACTTATATCTTACTAATTACTTCTACTATTATAGTCTATTAGAATAATTTATCTATATTTATTTTATTATCTATAGAGAAGTAATTTAAAATATTAAGAATTAAAAAGCTTATATAATAAAGATAATAAGTTACTAATCTAAAGTTAAATTACTTAGAGAATTATCTAAAATAATTAGATCTTAATCTAATATTTATATTATATAGAGAAGTCTATAGAGTAGGATCCCTAAGGAGTTTACCAGCTTAATACAAAGAACTGTCAACTGGCAAGCTCCGCTCCGCCAGTTGGCAGACAAAGACTTACTTCCGACAAGAAATCCAGACAGGGCGGAACTTTACAAGTTCCGCTACCGGATGGCTTACTGGCTTCAGCCTTTTACATGTATAGAATGCCAGACTGTTCAAACATCAGCCCAGAGGGCTTTATAACTCTATTTATGAGTACATAAATCATTATGTACAAGAGACTCCTTGATGTAAAGCTATAACTTTATCTCAAATATTACATAATATATACATATCTACTGTAGAGCTTGTAATGTGATACTGTTTGGCTAAAAAGAACTATCTTGCTGCGGCTGTATTTGGAATCAGAGACTTGTGAACAATCTGGCCATGGAGAGTATCATAATATGATATCACCACATTATTTCTTGAATAATTATACCTCAACACTGACTGTACCCAATAACTAGGGAAACATACAAATCACGAGTCATCGTCCCAGAAACGCAGATTTAGAGAGTAATAAATCTGTAGTCGGCCCGGTATGGTCTTTAGACCATCAGGACAGTCCTTTCTAAACGTGTCTCAACAAGGGGGATAAAGTCACAAAGCCTGTTAGGATCTCTCATAGCAGCTGGGACATCGTCCCTCGTTAAGGCCAGAGCCTTGGAAAACTCATTAACCATATAAAAGAATGTAAGGCAATGTAACAACCTACCTGTCTCACCGATTCATAATCACACTCTTTGGATTGATATTCTCGGATGATCTCTCCAGTTTCAAAGTCAACATAGACCCTTGTATCCCTAAGGCGAAACAGGACATTGTCGAGTCTTAAGAAGAAGCGGGCGAGCAACAAGAGCCTGGCCGGCATGACTCGTATCTTACATGAGAACATGGAAATCCCATTGTCAGCTAATTCGTCCTCATACAGAATGACATCATCATAGAACAGAATTGGATCTGGCCGCCTGAGAAGATCAGTTGGTATATGTTTAGTCGTTGCCTCAAAGGGTCGACTACCAGGGGCAAGACTCCCTGTGTAGTCCGTGCTGTAAGACCAATCGAAGGGCTTGACGATCTCCTTGATCCCGCCATGATTTCTTTCCCTGGAGAAGTAAGTCTCAAGCTCACTCCTTTGATTTACCGCACAGAAGTACTTTGCAGGAAGTGGATAATATTCATACCTGCTCCTTTGCCATTGCTTCGAGTAGGCGACTTGTAACATGGACTCGCCAGATTTATCGACTCGATCTAAAGCATCGAATGCGTTGAATGTGATTTTCCAGGGAGTGTCTTTATGCTCAATCTCCACAAAATTGTCACCAAAAATCATTTCTGGAGGGGCGATGCCTAATTTCTTCGTCATCTTGTCTATGGGTTCCGCTTTCAGTATTGGGAGTGTTTGAGTGGTGATTGTGAAGCCGTTGATTGCCATTGATTTAGGTCGTTGAGGAAGTGACGACATTGCGGTAGCATCCGCCCCCTCATGAGGCTTGCCAGCAAGACGGTTCATCCCGAATACAAGAAATCGTCGGTTGAGTGTTAAACAATTGCGTTTGCAGCGCATCAGGCCTCCCCATATGATACCAGGCATACCCCGCGGGTGCCGGAGGCAAAGGCGGACCGATGAGTTGCCGGGGCGACCCAAAATGTCCGTATTAATCGATAAACACCCGACAGCGGCGTCACTGTCATCCAGCTCTGACCTGATACTCAATTATATCCAAATATCGACTCCTATCCCATACCTTTCTTCACTTTGTAAACTTGACCCAAAACATCCGCAACAGCTACAGGCTGCTTGCACCTCGCCCGTTCTCTATCTCAGATTTCCTATACCATACCTGCTTCAGCCATTAACAAATGGCCACCAGGACACTTGAAGCGCGCCTTGAGCGCCTTTCAGTGAAGGAAGAAAACGACAAGCCGCAAAATGGTAGCATCTGTCAGAAGTCTAAGGTATTGATGTTATTTAGGATCACATTTGGTTACAGTCGCTGATGACCAGGAAGAGCTCGTGTTCAACAGCCATGCCCCTTTCTAGTACCGGGCAATACAACGGCAGCAGCCGTTCCAACTTACTCAAGCTCGCCCTGCAGAACACGAACGAGAATAAGGTGAACGCAATGAACGTTGGCTCATCACCGATCAAGAGTTCACAGAGTGCACTATCACACCGGAACCTCGATGAGAACGGGGAACAACGGCATTCAAACCCACTTTATGACCAACCGTCCCCGAAGAAATTACATTTAGGAATGTTTGAAATTGGCAAACCTTTGGGGAAGGGGAAATTTGGTCGAGTATATCTAGCAAAGGAGAGAGCTTCAGGCTTCGTGTGCGCGCTGAAAGTGTTGCATAAATCCGAGTTACAGCAGGGTGGAGTACAAAAGCAAGTGCGACGCGAAATCGAGATACAGAGCAACCTCCGTCACCCTAATGTCTTGAGGCTTTATGGACACTTTCACGACAGTAAACGGATCTTCCTTATTCTCGAGTTTGCTGGACGAGGCGAACTATACAAGCATCTTCGGAAAGAGCATCGTTTCCCTGAGTGGAAGGCTGCACAATATATTGCTCAAATGGCTGCTGCTCTTAAATACCTACATAAGAAGCATGTCATGCACCGAGACATCAAACCAGAAAACATTCTTGTTGGTATTCACGGGGAAATTAAAATCAGCGATTTTGGTTGGAGTGTTCATGCACCAAATAACAGGAGGCAGACCATGTGCGGGACACTGGACTATCTGCCTCCCGAAATGCTTAAACCCGGATCCCAGGACAATTACTATAATGAGAAGGTCGATTTATGGAGTCTCGGTGTCTTGACTTATGAGTTTCTCGTCGGGGAAGCGCCCTTTGAAGATACTCCTGTCATGACACAGCGACGGATTGCCCGAGCCGATATGAGTGTACCCTCGTTTGTGAGTTCAGAAGCAAAGGATCTCATCAAAAGAGTATGCCAAAATCCCCTACTATATTCGAATCCTCCTCTAACAGACCAATAGCTACTTGTACTCGACCCGGAAAAGCGAATTTCCTTGGACGAGATTCAACGTCACCCATGGATTTTAAAGCACTGCGTGAAGGACCTGAAGCGGAGTCCTAGTACATCAAAGGAAGTCAAAGCCTGACTGTTTGGTCTTCGGCATTGTAGGGCGTTTGGGAGTCTAGAAAGACTCATTCTTTGTAGTGTCTTCCTTTCCATTCTTCATGGTTCCTCGTCACGGAGTAAATAGCATTGGTGTTCTTCGTCAATATAGATGCTGGTTTTCTTATTTAAACGGAAAAATCTGATTAGTGCTACAAGCACATGGCAGGGGTTTTATAGCACGCACGTTTAGGGACAAATTCTAAAGGAAATGGATTTCCATCCATGACTACCGATAAATCTCATCAAAGGGACGGGTATCTCTAAAGCAGCTGTCCCAGACTTCGTTTACAACCTTTTCGGCGTGGGCTTCATCTCTGCACCCAGGTCTTGCCTGTACTGACAGGACAGCTCTTCGTCGTACACATTCTTGGTGCTGTTGTGTCAATTTCCATTGACCCCTTCGGAAGAACTCTCGTGCCCATCTACACTCTCCACTGAGTGAGCTGGCTCGAATCTAGCCATGATCAGTTATATCGCTATCTCCCAGGGCGCGCAAATGGTAAAGGGTTTGATTTTTACCTCTGTGCAAGCGGCATGCCTTAAATTGTCTGACCAGTCGATTTTGAATCTGAGGTGATCATAGGCATGAACCATCTCATGCGCTAGTGTATCCTCTAAGTGACTCTGGTCCTTCATCTCATTCGCACAAAGCAGAATTCCGTAGTCAGGATCAAACCCCCCCGCTTTGCGACTAGTACACCGGCGACAGTATATATTGTGGCTAGACAGATCGCCTCCAAGCTGACGAATGCTATCGCTCATGTATCGGATCACCGGACCTTGAGAGAATCAGTCAGTGATTTGTACCGCAACATTGAGTTCGCATGACTTCACGTGTCTCCATTAAGGACTGACTTACTAAACTCCAATAGATAATCTCGCTGATCCTCGCAGCGCTTGCAGTCCACAGTCTCATTCCGTACGTCTCTTGCGATACGAAATTGTTCTTTGCCTTCATCAGTCATTTTACCGGTTAAAATGGCGAAGATATTGCGCCATTGCGTCCAAGTGTCGTCGCCAGGGATGAAGCCATGGTTACTGGAGGTTTGCATCTTCGGCTTAGTTTCAGTTGCACGGGAGTCAGTCATTCTCGAATGAGCGCTCAAGGAGAGAGAAACCAGATCTCAGCTATAATGAAGTGAAGAATCATCATGCCCGTAAGTGTATGCCTTCAACAGTTCCGCAGCAACTCTGTCAATTGGCGGTGAGAATCGGCATAATTGAGTCACTGCACGGACTAATTCCTCCGATGCTCGCAGCTGACTCAGTAACAATTTAATCATTAGTTAGCTAGAGGCCGAGTCAAGACGTACGCAGCCAACTTTCGGCGCCCACACTATAGCTATTTGTGATAGACATGATTAAAGACTGAACAAACTGTCGATCGAGGATCACATCACAATGGTCTCCGAGCGTTTGACTATTGTCATCAAACTTGGTGCGGAGTACACATTGGTTGACGAAAAGCAGAAGCTAACGAGTACTTGCTGCGCAGGAACTAGTTCTATAGTAGACGAGAGGACTCATGAACCCATACTATCCATCCTCACTCTTATAGTTGAGACGGTTGCTAAGCTTCACAAAGAAGGTCACAATGTTGTACTCGTTTCATCGGGCGCTGTTGGTGTGGGTTTACGCCGCATGGACGTGGAAGAGAGACCGAGACATTTACCTCGTATACAGGTATACGTTGCAGATTTTCTTTGCGTACGCGTATCATTTGCGAGTTCTGACCATGGGGTTCTAGGCATTGGCTGCTGTTGGCCAGTGTAGACTGATGAGTCTCTGGGATGGTCTGTTTGCGCATCTGCGTCTGCCAGTCGCGCAAATTCTGTTGACCAGGAACGACATTGCCGACGTAAGCATCGCTATCAACTGAAAAGAATGCGCCACTGCTGACAGGATAGTAGAGAACACAATACATCAATGCTCAAAATACGTTCACGCAGCTATTTGATATGGGTGTGATCCCTGTCGTCAACGAGAATGACACTTTGGCTGTTTCCGTAGGTCGATTCACATGTGCAACTTCTATGTTGCGGACGTCAAACTCACTCTGCCAGGAAATCAAATTCGGTGACAACGATACATTGTCAGCAATTACAGCGGCGATGGTCAGGGCCGATTACCTCTTTCTGATGACAGATGTCGATTGTCTCTATACTGCCAACCCCCGTACAAACCCCGACGCGTGCCCAATCGAAGTCGTCATGGATATTTCTACCTTAGAAGCAGATGTCTCATCAGCTGGGTCATCTCTGGGAACCGGTGGAATGAGTACAAAGATTGTCGCTGCGAAGCTAGGAACTAGTGCTGGCGTAACGACTATCATCACAAAGAGTTCGAAGCCAGGAAACGTGCATGCTATTGTCAATTATCTCCAGAGGCAGGGTCATACACCGACTGCAACAGAAGCGGTGACCAAGTCAGTTGAGAGCTTTGAGGCAGCAAGCAGCTCGCAAACTTTGCCACCACTACACACACGCTTCATCCCATCCGATAATCCGATACAATCCCGTTCATTTTGGTTACTTCATGGGATGAAACCCCGGGGTACGGTCTACCTAGACCATGGTGCATATAGTGCTCTTCAGAAGAAGGCGAGTCTTCTCCCTGCCGGTGTACTTGGTGTGGAAGGTCACTTTGCCCAACAGGAAGTGGTAAGATTAGTTGTGATCGGGAAACTATCGCCCGACTCCTTGGATGGTGATTTCCTTCATCATGGACAAGAGCCCAAGGAGGTTGGCCGTGCCCTAGTCAATTATGGCAGCATTGAGATTGAGCGCATCAAAGGCCACAGAAGCACACAAATCCAGACTCTTCTTGGCTATGCCGATAGTGAATATGTGGCTCTTCGCGAGAATATCGCCTTCCTGCAGAATGATGACTGCGCACGTGGATAGATGTCCTGAGTATCACGCCAGGTGCTGGTACCAGAATGCAATTTATGCCTTCTCATACTCAGAAGAGCTGTACTAGCAGGCTTTGGATCCTTCTCCTTCGTTCGCCCCCCCCCTACAGGAGTCATCCGGCGATGCAGCCTCGGATCGTCACACCTGCAAGTTCTTTCAGGTTGAAGACCATAGTTTTGGCCCTTTCAGCCCTGAGACTCACAATTTTTGGTGGCAGGCAAATATGTCTAAAATTGCACAATCTCGGAATACTATCATGTTCAACATTTGCCTCGTCCCCGAAAATCCTGGAAATGTGACACTATAATTATTGCGTCTTTATGATTTCAAAGGGCGATACTGTTTGGGGCTAGGGGTGTGCACAGGATACATCTACCCACTCCTTAATTACATTTCTCGGCTCCTCATCATAGCTCATATTGTTTCACACCATAACTCATTTGATCTTTGCTGACAAAGTGGGCACTGCAATGAAAGAGAATGTATGCTTGCAAGTCGACCAGCCCGAACACGACACCATACCTTCCAGTGCGATGCGGTCGAGCAATGTTCTTAGAACAAGACACATATATCATTTCCACCCATCGAGGGATGCGGCGAGGTGTTAACGTGTATTGAGATGGTACTGGGCCATGAGGCGTCAAACCTAATCTTTCCATCTTTCTAAGAATCGCTTCATCTGTGCGTCGTGCAAATGCGGCGCAGGAGAAGCCTGTTAATAGAACCATTAGCTTTACTACGTCCAACGCGAGTGACGCAGCGTCTGAAAACACAGCATCAAAGCAAGACATACAGTATTCTCGAAACTAGCCACAGAGTATGTCACAGAAGCGGAAAGGGTGATCTGAACAGTTGCCGGAGGAAGATAGGTTGTGGCTATGGTATATGCGCTAGCCGGGAACTGAGGGATCGGTGATTTAGCTGGAATTGTAGTTGCTGGCTTTTTTGCCATCGGTGCATATCTGGTTGGCCCAGTCTGCAGTTGATATGGAACTGTGAAGGCATCTTCCACTTGCCTCTTTCGCAGCTCTTCATGTTGGAAAGGTCCACCATTCGGAAGTGGGGAGCTGCCATTAGTGGAAGGTAAGCTCTGCCAAATAGACGTTGACATAGGGCCGGTCATGTCAACTATCGAAAATCGCCCAGAGAAATTTATAACAGAGGCATTTGGCCCCCAAGAGACCATTTTCAGGAAGCTGTCAAGGAAGTCCGTGTTAGCGGACTGCACACCTGGAAATTTTTGTGCCGTAGCCAAAGCACCCTTGACTTGGACTTTTTCCCTTACAATGTTCTTGCATGATTGTCCTCTTTTCTTGGATTGAGCTTGAAAGAAATCGAGTTACCCCTCGCAAAGACAGCATCCTTCGCTAGCAAAGCTACATTTTCCTACACCAGCCGCAACGGTCAGTAAACACCCGAGGGACAGATGAGAGCATAGACACGAGCCCCACATAAGTTCCCGCTGAGTCCCCGTCGGCGCAGAGATAGAGGTCGTATTTTATGAGTTCGGAGATCTGGGGAAGCCTGCCCGATTCCCTCCACTGGGCCGTGAGAACGTCCCCAACTCGTAGAGTAGCGCCGAGTGTTGGATTCAAGAAATCCACATCCGCGAGGGCTTGTGGGGACAACGCGGCAAGAAGAAACAAGATTAGGCGTATAGTGTCCATAGCTGCGGTGACAGTGACAAACGGCATAGAATAAGAATCGAGGGCACGGGCGCTCCTAAAATCCAGAAAGATGATGCAACGAACTACCCGTCATCTGCGAGTTAAAAGCTACCACAGATTGAGCAAAATAACGATTCAATCGGAACGGAGAAGATTGGGTGACGGTGCCCTTTCGTTGCCCCCTGCAATCTGACGGTATGCTTGCTTGCTTTATAGCATTGCAGCGGCAAGGAACCAAGCCCCTTCGCACAGGCAGTAAGGCACCAAGGCCCTCAGGCATGACAGTCTAAGAGTCATGCATTTCCAGCTCTGATAGACATTTATTCCAGAGATTTGTTTACAAACCCTACTCAATGCAGGTTGTTACCCTCAGAGGTGCGAGAATACCTCTTGTTCAACCATTGAGCTTCCCGGTACTCTACTACGGTGCCATGGTAGGTAACGGATGGTTGAAGGCGGTTTAGCGTCAGTTGTGTGAAGGCCCGCCTCCAGTCAAGGTAATCTTATCCATCTAGCGACGTACGCCTAACAGACTTACAGTATTTGACCACTTGTGCTCCTTACCTTGCAATCTCTCTCTCTTGTTCTCGATAACGTCTCTTTCCCTGTCTGCTCCGATATTTTTGTCTTTTGAGCGTGACCAAAGACTTTATCCAGTCCCACGTGCGCAATCATTCAAAATGCGTTCACGCGGGGATTGGGCTTCGTTAGAAGGCATAGCCACTAGCTTGCTTGATGGCAGCCCTATCGCGATTGCCATCACAGTCTTCATCGCATTTGGACTCCCCGTCCTATTGCATCTTCTCTTCTACCGGACAGTTGCATCTCCGCCATCTAGCAATTTCTTGCTTTTGGGTCCCCACGGGGCTGGAAAAACCGCTCTCTTGACCCTGGTCTGGCTTCCCTCAAAGGGTTTTATCCCTCTCCACTTCCATGTCTAGCTGACGAAACTCTTACGAGTAACAGCTTGAATCAAAGTCGCTATCTACTGCCCGTAAAGACACTCGAGTCACTCATACATCGCAAACATCCACTACGGCTATCATCAGTCTCCCCGCCTCGGTGCCGACCGCATCGAATCGCTACAGGTCGGTGAATGACACTTCGCTGAAGGAAATTGCCAAGAACCCGGTGAAATATCGCTTGAGGGACACTCCTGGTCATGGCAAACTCCGAGAATCTCAAGGTATCTCGCAATTGCTCTCCATGTCGATGTCAAAGGATGCGAAGTCAAAGTTACGTGGTGTGCTGTATGTGGTAGACACTGCAGTACTCGCTCAACCCGAAACACTACGGGATACCGCAAATTATCTATATGATGTGCTCTTAATCCTTCAAAAACGTGCTTTCCATAGTGGAAGGAAGGCAGCGTCTGAGGTTCCTGTACTTGTCGCCGCCAACAAGCAAGACCTTTTCACAGCATTGCCGCCTGCATCAGTGCGGGAAAAGTTAGAGGATGAGATTAATAGACTCCGGAACTCTCGAACCAACAAACTTTTGGATGCTAGTGTTGAACTTGGCGTTGCTGATGGCGAGGACGACATCCTGGGCAGCAGCAACCCCCACGACAAATTTTCGTTTCGGTCTTTGAAGGATGAAGTCGGTATAGCAGTAGACGTTATCGGAGGAGCGGTTATGGGTGATGAAGAGAGCAGTCTTGGAGCCGGGGTGCGCAAATGGGAGGAATGGATTGGTCAGTGCCTGTAGGTCATATAACTGCAAAGTTCGAATCTGGCCATTGCTCGCAGAGTGAGTTAGTCTCAGGCGTGACATGAGTTATGGGACATGAGGTACCAGGCGCGTAATGGGATGATAAGAACAGCCTTGCGTTCTTTCTGCATGCATACGTATGTGTTTCTCTCTCTATGTTCGGTTTGAGTCCATTGGTAACACCAAAATATAAGGCACAAAAATCATTGTGAAAGTTTTCACAGAACTAAGATGGAAGTAAGTTTCAATCAATATTCCAACTTCAGAAGAACAATCTATCACGCTCTCAGTCTCACTAAAATAAGCCATAGTATCCTTTCGTAACGGTGCCAATTCAGCCCAGATTGTACATATTATCCCCTACACGAACTCTGAAAGAATTGAAAATATTGTCGTGGTGATCATTGTCCCGGTGCTCAATTTGACTCTGACAGGTACTATGTCAGACCTACACAACCCGACACTGTAAATTCAAATCCAATAGAGCGAGCCGTGCTTATTACCTCCACGCCGAATAAATTCTATCCAGACTCCGTAACCCCAGCCTTCAAGAAATAAGAAAGATCATAGCAGCTGATGGCGTTGAAGAAGCTAGACTCCAAGTAAAAGACGTGTCGATTCCGAAAGTACCAGATGAAGCACGCGAGATAGTTCCTACTTTGATATGCTAGGATTAGAGGTGCCATGCTCGTTGTGGCGGAGCATCCAACTCAGCAAGTCGACTTTCGTAGCAACCGCTACTGGCTTCATCGCTCCATTTTCATCTCTCTCAGTGACGACGGCTGCACTGTTCCATTCCAAGAACCGGTTCAATACACTAAGAGGTGTTTCCATGGTGATCTCAACGAACTTCCTGTTCCTGATGTGTGATATTTGCTGTGCGTTTTGAGGCTGCGCCATTCCCATGTCTCTGGGATCCGTGACGATTTCGGGAATTTTGCTGAAATCGAACATGACATCCGCAACGGGACTCTTTCCTGTCGCACGCCCGTGAGTAAGCCGGCTCAGGATGTTACCTAATGTGAGCAGTCCAGCAAGCTTCTTCCCCGAGGCTGCCAGAACAGGAAGTTGATCAAAACCTCTGTCCCGCATCATCTCAATGGCGGTTTCACACGGGATGTTCGACCGGACTGTTGTAATTGGTTTAAGTCTCAGTGCCTTGACCTTTGAGTCAGAAAATGCATCTTGTTGTCCTTGAGGCTCCAGTCTTGGAGACAGAGATGCTGCATCAATGGAGGGAACAGTCAAGAGCCCGTTTGCAGCGAGCCAGTCATCATCCGCAAACTAAGAACAATCAGAACAATGGTCGGTTCAAAGAAACGCAAATGAGACTATTACATACCTTGGTGAGGTAGCTTCTAATGCTGTCTGGCAAGACCACAACTACCACATCATCCTTGTTGAATCTCTGGTCTCGGGCGGCTTGAACCAAGGCCGCAATAGCACTTCCACTACTTCCACCGACGAGAAGACCTTCCTCTGCAATTAGGCGGCGAGAGTACTGGAAAGACTCCTTGTCAGCAGTTTTGTACCACTTGTCAACGAGTTGCTGATCTAGAACTTCAGGAATGAAGTCGTATCCTATTCCCTCCACTTTGTAGGGCTCATTCAAGTGCTCCTGGTTCAATGTCGCAGGGAGAGCTAAGATGGAGCCATGGGGGTCAGCGGCTATGACCTGAATTTGAGGATTATGCTTCTTGAGGCCTCGAGCTAAACCAGTAATGGTTCCGCCGGTTCCTGCACCGGCAACGATTGCTGTGATTTGTCCTTGCGTTTGAGCCCAGACTTCCTCTGCTGTACCCAGCTCATGCGCTAAGGGATTGTTTTCGTTACCGTACTGATCCAATATGTGCGCGTTCGGAAGCTCCTTCTCAAGGCGCTTCGCTACACCGATATGCGATTCAGGCGAGTCAAATGCAGCTTCGTTAGGTGTGCGGATGATGGTAGCATTCAAGGCGCGTAACACAGAAACCTTTTCAGCAGACATCTTCTCAGGTAGAGTTATAATTGTTTTGTAGCCTTGTGCCAGCAAAGTATATAAGTTAGGATAACAACAACATAGTATTTGAGACGTAGCCTGGACTATTCGACTCACCTTTAACAGCAGCAACAAGAGCAAGACCTATACCACTACCACGCGAACTCAAGGTTTAGCTCATGATTTGCGAACACATATGTAGTCAAGGTTCCAGGCAACATACGTATTGCCACTGGTAGGCTCGATCAAAGTATCACCGGGTTTGATGCGTCCAGATCGCTCTGCCTCTTCAATCATGCGCAAAGCAATTCTGTCCTTTACACTCCCTCCCGCGTTGAAATATTCACATTTTGCATACACCGTGGCCTCTATGCCTAAGCTGCGCGGTAATTTGTTCAACCGCACTAATGGTGTATTTCCAATGTGTTGAGTGATCGTCTCGAGAGCTACCGGAGGAACGGCTGGAGCGGTTGTCGAGGACATGGTGAACGATTTATTCAAGATGAACAAGCACCGGCTCCAGACAACGAGGGAGAAGAAGGGTAAATCAAAGCACAAGAATTCAGTTCTACCCGGCCTGCTCCTTTAAGACACCTCTAAGCAAGAGAAAGGGAAAGAAGGGGGGAGGGGGCGGGGAAGAGTGTGATACTTTAACTGTTGCAGGGAATGAGAAAATCTAAGTAAAAATCTCGTAATGTCTTCCCTCTTCCCGTCATCCGACGGTAGCCGTAGCTGTCAATTGGGCCGGGTCACTTCTGCATGGAGTAACGGCATGGGCTCCAGCTCAATAGGCGTGAACCCATTTCTATATACTTCCGGTTCTCAGCATCATATTAACAGAGCAGGAACTTGCGCCCAGCTGAGCCCTTAATCGTGAGGAGGCGGTGATCATATCCAGAGTACTCCAGAGTAGTTCTCCCATGGAGAATGGAGAAATGAGCCTGTGCAGTGTGACAGTACTAGGTATCGTAAGTTACTGTACTATTTGTATAGATGACTCTGGTGCTGTGGCTATGTTCTCTTGGCAAGGGGGCACATCAACTGTTATCCCTCCAGTCTTCGAGGTTGCTGCTGGCGATAATACAGTGTGCGGAGTAATAACTTATATCATGAGATACTCTGTAGTTAGTGCACATGCAGTTAGTGAGTGTTGCAGGGTTGAGATCAAGCAGACTATCTCCGTCTACCCCCGGACTATACAGTAAGTTTGATTGTGCGCAATGGAGGCATGTTTGACGCGCCGATGACTACCGCGTCAATAGTGTTCATGAACGGTCTCAAAACACTCTTTCTCCTGAGCACATGGCTACTGTGAAGATTTTGAGGCAATGCCCCAGCCGCGTGGGACCAGCATAGAACTACTCCATGCGATCACCCTTTCGCCAGCCGCCAACACACTTGCCAAGACTCTTGTCTAGTCTCTAGTCGATCTGGGTCTCAAGTATTCATGTCGATTGTTTATATATGCGCGTGTTATGCTCGCCATGCTCAGTCTCTGATAGGTGCCTGCCAATTCTGCCTAAGAATTATCTTCCTAGTATCAGCTGTCTCTTTCTATCTGGCGTCCGTGGCCATAAATTTACTATTATTCCCTACGCATCGGTGGTAAGACGTGCGACTTCAGCCCGCCTCTCCTTCTTGCCCCTCGCACAATACCCAAGAACAGATTGCCCTGGCACACCGTTGATCAAACCCGCACTGGTGGTGTTCGTGTACACGGCCTCACGCTTTACACAGTGCTCAGTGATATGAGCCAGCGTCCGCACTCAGAGCGACGGGAAGGTCTTCGAAACTCGGGGGTCTTATTGTCAGACCTTGTACACGTGGTTGACGGGTCGCAAGACAACACAGTGCTTCCAATGCATAGTAACGAAGACCACAAGCGACAGACTGGATTGTTTCGCATTGATACCGCTGGAGAAAGCGGTCGCACTGGAATTCACCCCGTCCACTTCCTACGGGTCTGTTTTCGAAGCACCTGTACTTTGTCCATGCTGGTCAACGTCCTCTGGCCATTTGTTCCCGCTGCTATCGCCATTCACTTTGCTCGACCTGACCTGCATGTTTGGGTATTCGCCCTCAATTACATAGGTATGGTTCCTTCGGCGAATCTGCTCGGCTTTGCGGGAGGAGAACTTGCAAAGAAGCTTCCCAAGGTACTTGGCGTTCTTCTGGAAACAACGCTAAGCTCTGTGGTGGAGCTAGTTCTCTTCGTGGTTCTGATACATAATGATAGGAATGGCGATCTCATTCCGGTCATTCAGGCTGCGATCCTTGGCTCTGTGTTGGCAAATCTGTTACTCTGCTTAGGGCTTTGTTTCTTTTTTGGTGGCATTAGGAGGGAGGAGCAGTCGTTTCATGAAGCCGTGAGCGAAGTAGGTTCCGGACTGTTGCTGGTTGCAGGCTTCGGCCTTTTGATTCCCAGTGCCTTCTACTCGGCCCTGAGTAGCAGTTCAAAGCATGCACAGCTTACTCCGGAAAGACTGGATCAATCTACTTTGATCATTAGTCGAGCCACTGCAGTGATTCTTTTGGTCGCGTTCATGATGTCAGTCGCCATCTCTGCAATGGCAATCTCACGAAAAGCAACTTGCTGACTGTTCCAGGTACCTATTCTATAATCTCCACAGTCATCATAGTATCTTCGACGAAGTTCTCGAATATGATGAGCATCAAGATGAGGACAGAGAGAAAGAGTTGAAACGTGCAAAGCTCACCCTAGTCGAATGCTTCATCGCTATTGCAACATCCCTCGCCTGTGTTTGTATGTCAGCAGTCTTCTTGGTAGAAGAAATTGAGCATATTGTCGAGAGGGGTGTGTCAGACAATTTCGTCGGTCTCATTCTTGTGCCTTTAGTCGAAAAGGCGGCCGAGCATCTAACTGCTATTGACGAAGCTTGGTAAGTGGGAGTGCATTGCAGAAATTCTTGATTCACCGTTCTCTACTGACTCTTTACATAGGGACAACCAAATTAACTTCGCCCTCTTTCACTGCCTTGGCCCATCCATTCAAACGGCGTTGCTAAATGCGCCTCTGGCAGTGATCGTTGGGTGGGGTCTAGGGAAAGACTTGGGCTTGAATTTTGAAATCTTTATGATTGTTTTGGTGGTGCTGGCCATCCTAGTTGTCGGTAACTTTCTCCGCGACGGGAAATCCAATTACCTCGAAGGGGGACTGTGCGTCTTAGTGTACGTGATCATAGCCGTGAGCACATGGTACTATCCCCAAATTGAGTCGCAAACCGAGTCAGAGGCCTGATGGGTCTACTGAGAAGGCGTGTTGTGTTAGCTAGATTGGATATCAGATTGCAGCCGATCTCACCAGACTGCGCCCTTAAAGACTAACTCTTATTATACCATCATACGGCGTACGAGAAAGTATGCCTTATTAGGGTAGATGGTGTAGGAGTTATTCGAGTTTGTGGTGTATATAGACGTATCACCCCGGTCATGAGTGGAATGAGGTAACCTACGGTGCAATACTCCGTACCTGAGACTTTGACGTCCATAGCGAGCAATGCCGAGGCTTACCAATCTTGCCTGATGCCGTCGCTTTGGGCCACACACGGGTAGGAATTCCGAGCCAGTACCCACCTGAATAAACAATGAGTTCAATGGAGCCAGCACACATCATTTTCGATACATTCAAGGAGCGCAATATCACGGTCGATCGTAAGAAGGTCCTATCAGCCTTCGAAAATGCAGAAAGCGCTTCAGCTTATGCGGATTGGGTGACGGAACATGTCACCAACGATCTGCTATTGTCGCAAGAAGAATTGACATTGTACCCACCACATCCCCCGTACATGACCGAAACCAATCTATAGCTGACTGACACTGCTCCATGTCAATTTTAAAGATACTCTGCCCTCGAGATTTCGGGTGCCCTGGACGAGCTGATCAGCAGTCGAAGTACGCGCGCGACTCGGCCATTCCTTGAAGGAGAACTTGAGCAAGCAATCATTTCGCTCAATGCTTCCACGGTCGCTATACGACGTCAGACAGCCATGAACTCTTCACAATATCAACTCATGAACAGTCAGCTGCATCGAAAGGAAGAACGGGAGTCTAGGGTCGATATAGTTACAGAGAGGTTTCGTTCGTTGATTGTATCAGAGAGGCAGACTGCTGCAGCGGTAGTAAGTTTCTTAAGCGGTGAATTAGAGAAAAAGCACTGATAATACAATCAGTCTAATGAAATATCTCGAGAATTGGAAGTTGACATCAAGCACGAGCAAGAGAGAGTAGCGGCGGAGGGGAGAAAATCACTCTCTTCTTTGACAACTCGACTGAAATACGACGATAAAGAGCTCGTACACCTTAAGAGAGTTGCTTATGGAGTTAAACATCTCGAACACCATGCTTCCGTCGCCAGGCGTGCTATAGATTTGGGTATGAATCATGCTCAGTATGTCGCTGGAGAGGTACAGCATCGGCTAGATCGCTTGTATTTGAACAATATACAGATAGACTATGCGACCATGTCCACCGAGACGACACGGACTGAATCTGAGATTCTGAGTGCCCTGGAAGAAGAACTGGAGTCACTACATCCGGAAATTAACATCCTCGCTGAAATGTCTACAAAACAGCAACTCATTGAGCCCATACTTCGCGAAATCCAAATACACCATGGCGCTCTCCGAGCTGCTTTTGCTCAAAGGTTGCACCATGTAGGTCACTTGTCGAAATCTTGGGCGCGAATACTGATTAATCCTATAGCTTGGAGACATAGTCTCGCTGATGGCATCCGCAACGAGAGATTTCACGAAGGGTTTGCAGGAGCAAGATTCGTCTTGTGGGACACTTGAAGCCTTCGACAGTATATATAACACTGAAGTGGCCAATCTGATGCCGGCCTCGTCTGCTACAACCATGCAAAGGGACTCGGGGACGCAAGCCAAACAGGCAGCATCTTCGCAAATTTCTAAAAATTTTACTGCTCTACTCGAGTTCCAAGCTGTCGCAGAACTCGCACGCAAAGTAGGCATAACCCTGGAGCATCTGTCATTTGAAGGAACATTTGAACCTCTAGAGTATTTAGAAAAAAAGAGGCACGACCAGCTAGAGTCTTCGCAAGGTCACGGCCTGATTGCAGATGCGCCGTTGAATACTGCTTTGTTTCCCACAGATTGGGCCATTCAGTCTCTTCTGCCACGCTTACAAACCGAGTCGGAGTCCGAAGCCTCACTCTCAAATATAGGCCACAGGATCAGGCTCACTGAACTCGAGTCTGACTTACATTGTTTTCAGGATAGGGTGCGAAGACTGAAACCTGATTTGCTTCATAGAAATGATCCATGCTCGGACAATTTCATGAGAAAATGGGACGGGCGAACATTTGACATCTGAGACATGGACAAGATGAGAAGCAGAACGACAGGGAAGACTGGTCTTGCATGGATACGGACCTTAAGTGACCAAAAGGCATTAGTAAGTAGTAAGTGGATGATATCTTTGTTGAGTGATCTCGTTCTCATAGCTCTCTCTTGCCGGCACCCCAGACAATTAATGGCCGAAATAGAATGAGAACTGTGTAGTCACAATGTTTGCGAAGTAGGAATCCAAGTCTGTATGCCATCGGCAAGTTATTGCTGTAAGTTATCTAGAGCAGTTTAATGTAATCAGATCCCCTGCTGTCTGGGGGCATTGCGAGTGATGAGGCTTGAAACCGGACGAACTAATGTCCGGACCACTTTCATACTTCTCAAGTCTGCCAGATCGCCCTCCATGTTTATGTTTGTTCACGACAGACTGGCGCATAAAGATGACGCTTTTTCTTAATCACTTACCCTGCTAATTCATCAACGCGCTGTTAATATCCCAAGTCAGCACTGTAAGTCAACTCTTCCACATGATGATCTTAAGGTTGACCAAGTATTGTCCACTCCTGCAGCAGTTAAGGCTGTGGCCCCCCCTACGTCGCAGGTGCCTGAAGGACTCTCTTCCTTTCTTCATACGCGAACCATCTTACTCGTCTTCCTCCCTCCTTCCACGGTCAACTTGTACACGCCATTCCGAACATTGATGCGGTTCGAATAGTATATCTAACCACTGGGCTCAGTCATACCATGCCATCCCTATACGAGAGGTTAATCTCTGCCTGTAGGTTCAAGGCTGCCCAAAATACTGTTGCACCTGCCTTTATCATTGCATGCAGGATTTCACAATGAATCTTCCGAGTGGTGAATGTGGATGTGCTCATCATTTGCCTTCTGTCACACCCTCCGCTGAGCTCTCCGATCGGCGT
This sequence comes from Aspergillus saccharolyticus JOP 1030-1, assembly GCF_003184585.1. Taxonomy (NCBI): domain Eukaryota; kingdom Fungi; phylum Ascomycota; class Eurotiomycetes; order Eurotiales; family Aspergillaceae; genus Aspergillus; species Aspergillus saccharolyticus. Next base: position 68,041 of record NW_020290651.1, on the reverse strand, counting down.
GATCAACAAGCCGGGCCTGAGGATGATTCGAAGGCTTGGCTTGTAGCCGATGTTTTCCACATCGCACCAGGCACAGCACTGAGGCTGTTGTGCTTTAGCATCGAAATCCTATTGAAGACATCCTCAGAAGACCCACGATGTTCTCAGAGACTCGTAGTGTCTTGCAGTGCCCAGACCTCGGGTGACAATGTTTCTAGTGGCGAGAGCACGCCCCTTAAATCTTCCGAACTACATTGCTCTCCAGCAAGATATGAAAACCTGGGGCACGACCTAATGCAACGGAGCGTACTTTCTAAGAGGTTCCTTTCGAAGCGGGTACCCCCAATTACTCTGAAGGATTACCTACTACGTCTCCACCAATATTGTCCCATGTCCACAGGCGTTTACCTGGCCACGAGCATATATATCACCAGGATGGTCACCACCGAGAAAGTGATCCAAGTTAACGGAAGGAATATGCATCGTCTGGTTCTCGCGGGGCTTCGAGTTGCAATGAAGACTCTAGAGGATTTGAACTATCCACATAGTCGAGTTGCCAAGGTTGGCGGAGTGACCGAATGTGAGCTGTTGAAACTGGAAGTCAGCTTCTGTTTTTTGGCAGATTTCGAATTGCGGGTCGACGCCCAGATGCTGTTCGAGCAAGCAAGGCTGCTTCAAGCCGGGCTGGATCAGGCTGGAAACACATCCACCAAAGCAGTGAATGATTCCTTGCTTCAGGTGTGAGGCTATATTGACTGATTCCTTTGCTCTGACCTGTGCAGTGCTCAGCTGCCTTATTGGTGACTTTGCATTTTTCTTGAATTGATATCCAGCGAGGTATAGTAGATTATGCTACCAATTGCATGGTAATCAGTTACACCAATTCTGGGTACTCATTTAGATGTTAGATCACCAGAGATAAATTGGTTTTGTGGATGTGGTGGTATGTGAAAGAGAGAACAAGGCTACCTAGCCTGGGTATAACCTCCCGCTTAACTGACTGAATAGTTGGTCACTTGGCTCCCTTCGCTACTATTCAGTGAAACCTGAGCAGGGACGGCAGAAAAGCTTGCAAGTCAACATCCAACATAACTAAGCCATTTACGTATGGGATACTTTTCCCTCATCTTGCGTCTCCATTCTCGATGGTTTTAAACACCTTTCCCTTGCTAAATGTCTGTTCATAAAGAGACAGCAAGGTGATTAAGTCCAGATACATGTTTTACTAGGCACTCATGAGGTGGTATCACTACGTCCATATTGTTATAGTACAGTAGTTGGTTCAGTTGCCTAGTTGGGTACGTAGCCTAAGAGCCATATTATTAATTAAGAGTGGCTGAGTGCCAGCCGCGTAGTTGTTCTCAGCCCCAGGCCCCCAGGCAGCCAGCCTCAAACCACCCGCGCATCTCCCATCTCCGAGCCTTCGTGACCTCGCCATATAATAACGAGCAGAGGTGTTCTTTTTGGCCTTATTCGCCTGGCATCTTTCATCTTTTCCAAATTGGCCTTTCAAGCATTGTGTGTTCCTTCCCATTTACTCGCATCATATCGCCACCAGAAGTAGTCATTATTCATCGGAGGCACGTTCGAATATAAATTCTCAAACGAGACGTTTTTTGCCAGAGTTCGCAATGCTTCCTTAGATGTGCCAAGGGCTAGCTTCTTCGTTTTCCCAGCCAGTCGACCGGCAAAAGTGACTACCCTCCATCTCAGAGACGGTCTTGTTCGCCTCCCTCTTGCCCCGCAAACAAAACCCTGTATCCTTACGTCCTTTATCGCAACAATCGTGCTACATACGGAATGTCGTCAGGAATGTCCTCTACTGGACCGCAGAATAGCAGCGATCCTGCGAGTCTGGCATTAAGTCCTCCGTTTATGCCCAGCGGCAAGAGCAGCACAACCCCACCCAAGGTGGTTCAGCAGGATGCGACCGTTGAACTTCAGAGCATGAAGGTGGAGCGGTCCAACATAAAGGGTGCGATTCGACTGGGCGAAGACATCATGCAGATTGCTCGCATCGGCGAGATCTCAGTCATGCAGACATTGTTCGATGAGAAGAATTTTACAGCTGACTACAGAGATGAAGAAGGGATCACACCATTACATGTATGTATATGACCCATGCTCCGCAATCTAGTTACCTTGTTCATAGTTCATTCACTGACATTGTGTCCCTTTTTATCTAGTGGGCTGCTATTAACAACCAATATGCCATGTGCAAATTCCTGCTCGATTCTGGTGCCGATGTTAACGCGAAGGGAGGAGAATCAGTGGCTACTCCGGCTATGTGGGCTGCGCAACGCTGTCATTATTACATCGTACACCTCCTACTTCAGCACGGCGCAGATCCTCTTCTTACCGATGTCCAAGGCTACAATATTCTGCATCTTGCCACTATTGATGGAAATGCTTTCCTTCTGGTGCTCCTCTTACATCAAGAAATACCGGTGGATGTCCCCGATCAACAGGGCCACACAGGTCTGATGTGGGCGGCATACAAAGGTTATCCTGCCTGCGTGGATATATATTTGCGTTGGGGCGCGAATGCTAATGCTATCGATGGTGGTGGTCTGACCCCCTTGCATTGGGCCTTGGTCAAGGGATCTCTTCCTTGTGTCCAGAAGCTCATAGAGTATGGTGCCGATAGGTTCGCGAAAACTAGGGATGGCAAATCTCCAGCTACTGTGGCGAGTGAGATGAACACGACACGGATATGGTATCGTGCTTTAGATGAATGTGGTTATGATTTGAACGGGAACACCAAAATTCTGCCCATGGGCTTGACGCCTTGGGTGCGGAGTAAGAACGCTTTATCGAAATTCTTCTTCTTGTGGCCCTTCCTTATGATTCTCGCTGCTATTTGGATTCTCAGCAATATGGTTGTATTCGTGGCGATTCCACTTATGCTGCTTATTGTTTATGCTCTTCAGTGGATGGCTCAACAAGTCGCTAATCACGGCCCTCCAGAGTATCGGATTCTCCAAAAGACGGTACGTACCGTCACCTCGCTCAAATTCATGTCTCGCGCCAACGCTGATGTTGAAACAAGCCCTACCTGTCCGGGGTTTTTGCAGGCTCTCTTTTCTGGGTCGGCTTTAGATATGCCTTCTATCTGCTACCCGGTCAGTATCTTCGAATCTTCTCCCTTTTGTCGCCATGTGCTTTCTCAAGACAGGATTCGCGCGAAAATCCAGCATGGAGTCATCAAACTAACCAGTGCATGCTCAGTGACGTATTCGTCATCACCGATCGCCAACCTTCTCTTCACTCTGTTTTTTTCTCTTACAACATATTTCTATTACTGCGCGATGTCCGAGGATCCAGGCTTCGTTCCGAAGATGGGTAGCAGGAACCAAGAGCGAGCAGTAGTTACTGAACTCTTCGAGCAATGGAGATTCGACGAAGAAAACTTTTGCGTTTCATGTATGATTCGGAAGCCGTTGCGTAGCAAGCATTGCAAGCGTTGTGGGCGGTGCGTTGCGAAGCATGATCAGTGAGTTTCACCCTGCAAACGGATTACGAAGCGGCCACTGACGTCGTGCAGTCACTGCCCATGGATCGACAATTGTGTCGGAGCGAACAACCTGCGTCACTTTGTCTCATATATAATATGTTTAGAAATCGGCATCGTCTTATTCTTGCGCTTGACATTTACTTGTAAGTTATTCGTGCACAATCCGAAGTAATTGATAAGAGGGAGCGTTATTTAGCTAACAGATCCTAAGATATCAATATTTTGCCAGCTCCTGCGAATCCACAATGCAATGTCCTAAATGACGCACTGTGTGATTTCATACTCCGTGATACGTTCACTTTGGTTCTCGATATATGGGTCTTCATTCAGCTTGTCTGGATAACTATGCTCTGTGCGGTTCAGCTGGTCCAGGTCTCTCGAAACCAGACAACTTATGAAAACATGAGGGGCCATTCAATTGATCGGAGTTATCCGAGCTCAAGAGCATTTGCCTCGGCTCTAACGGCAGGTACAACCTCATTAGATGCAGCTGGCCTCTCTTCGGCCGGCCAAGGTCCCAATCCCGCTCTGGTGCACAATGCTTCTCAGCGACACCCAAGAAATGGCTGTGTGCGACAATGGACCTCTCTTCTCGGAATCGACACATTTTTCGCAACAGCTCGAGATGGGTTACGGGACGGACCGCGGGCTGCTCGGCCTAGAAATCCCTTTTCCCGTGGCATCATCACCAATTGTCAGGATTTCTGGTGCGATCCCGCGCCCTACTTTGGACAGCGAGAACCAGGTTCCGCCATGCTTGGCGGTGAAATCGTCAACTACAACCGCATGTATGAGGTCCCATCGCGAGTGCACTGCGATGGGACCTACCATAGCCTGGCCGATAATGACCTGGAGCAAAATGCCTAGAGCAGCATATTCTGTTCATTATAATAGAACCTTCAAAGACGGACCGGACACTTTGATGGATTCATGCTTTTTGAGGGGAAATAGAGCCGTGTAAATCCCTGTCGCGTGGATCCTAGTGTACACATATTATCTGATTGGCTCTCTCGTTCAAAGCATTCGTTCTCAAGCGTCACTTTTACCATCACGGCCTTCATGTATCAAGCTTTGCATACTGGGAATATCTTGATAGTAAATAATCAGTCATTGACGATGCATGAGCGTTGTGAATTATGTATGAGCTAGAGGCATGGGTTGCGCTGACTTGGACGTAGAGTAAGAAGCTGGGACAACCAAAAGACTTCCTTTGCTGCTTGATGCTAGACGGAGCAGTAGTCAATCCGGGATAATAAGTTTAATGCAGTTACTCAGAACGGAAATGTCACCATAACATGCACAATAATGGCGATGAATGTCGGACATTCCAAGCTTCAATATGCGACACCTGAAATTGCCGCGACTCTTGACAAAATAGAAGAAGCGGGAACATGTTTGAAACGCTAGAGCATAGAACCAAGACAAAGATAGGGCCAGGTATGACAGGAATGCCACTTACCAGAAGTTCTGTATGGCTGTATGTATGTACATCGTACGTACCCAAAAGTTTCCTAGCTTACCGCCGTTGACCTGTAATGAACCTACTCCGAAGAACCAGATGCCAAGAACCCGATGTCGCAGAAAAACAAAAGCCAGAGAGGTGGGTGGAAAAACCTGAAAGGGCCAATGATGCTAAGATCTTATCTCGGCAGGCACCATCTAGTAAGTAAGTAAGCAATCGAGTAGGTCGACATCACCATAAAGAAAATAAGTTCTTCCTTCTGTGCTCCAGTGGATGGGAGTCAGGTTAGTGTTTGCCTATTGCCCATGGCTCAGGGGCTAGAGAATTGGTGTAGAAGTATTCACGTGTACACTAATGAACTCATGCATATACATGCACCCATGCATACAAGCACTGCACTAGAAGCATGTCCGAGTTTGGTTGTAGAGGTCACCCATACAACTATTTTCACAGAATTTTTATTGGTTATTGGTCTAGGCCAGTCTTTGTTATGTGCACCATGCCTATATGATAGTATCAGATACTACCACTATGTACATGGAGTAGTTTAGTGGTAACTATCTGCTCGGTTGAATACCCCTAAGCTAAAGGGATGGTCTAGTCGAAGGTATCTCCAATCTTTGGCTCCATGCCCTGCCTATGTTGTTATTGGCAATCATGGACGTTCCTCTACGCGACGGGGTGACCAGCCTAGCGCAAGCCATGTCCGCACAGGAGTAGTAATCTACTGAGGCTGATGATCAGCGATTTCGCTTGTTGCATTACATAGCTCGGTTGTCTCGCACGCTGCGTCGAATATCATAAACTGATGCCCTAGTCAATCAGAAACCTTGATAACATCATGTTGACTCCAGATCATTCAACTCAGCATGAGACACAACTGGCGGGCTTGACACTCAGTTTTTGACACTCATCCAATCAAATTAGATATACGGGGAAAGACGTATGAATACTACTTTACAGGTTCTACACAGTACTCGGCGAATGATACTGCCTGTACTACTGCTAGCCTACTGTGTATGGTCTGATGATTGAGACGCTATCCGAGCCGGGAAGCAAAAGCCCTCCTTGCTATTTAATCCCTCGTCTTTCGTTTAGGGCCTTGGTAATGTGGGCACCACATGGTGAAAGTGGGGCGTTTGAATTTTTATCAATCGTCAGCCCTTCCCCAAACCCTATCAACGACTCGCCAGCTCAGAGCGACCATTATTGAATCAAGACTAAGTACCGGTTTGGGTACATTCAGAGACGGCCGACAAATCTTATTGGATCCTATATGGGACCGCTCCGAACAGAGCACTCGAGGCCCGGCAGACCAGGAGCCACCACGCTGAGTTGAAAACCAGTAGATTAACTTAGACGCAAGGTCTCATCTAATCAATCAGCGGAGGGTGGGCCGCATTGCCCCTTCGCGTATCCGGGTAGGTACCGGTGGTCACGTCCCTTACGGTAGGTTCGCAGTCCCGTCAAACTTCTCTCGGCACCGACGAGAAGAATAAGGTCAAAGGTACTGAAGAAGGTTGGCGCGGGTAACAAAGGTGCCCAGTATAACAAATTGAGAGAAATCTCCGGTTTCAGAAACCGTCTAGTTCACCTTGTTTCAGTTTCCCAGAACAAGTTACGGTTGCTGCGGGATGGCGCCATCAGATAACGAGTGAAAATTTTTATCAGATCAGATTATCGGGACCCCTTCCGACATTTCCCCCTCTCTCCCTTCCACCATCCCCGGTCCATCTTGGTTGAGCTCCAATTTGTGCGGCGCGCGGCTGTAAGTAATAGGTACTAAGTACAATACTCAATATGTCGACAGACAAAAGACGGACATCGGAGTGGTATTAGATAACGCTTTTGGAGCTTGCCTTGACCCCCGACCTCCTCCCGTTTCCGCCCTGCCCCCACATCTCTTTTCTCTTTTTCCTCTTTTTTTTTCCTGTTTCGGTTTTTGAGGTATGGATTCGAGTCGCCCACCATGACTCTCGTTGTGTACGAACCACGAAGTACGTACCGTACCTATCATCTATACCTTCAACCTTAGTGTGGCACCCGGAAGTGGCCAATCGGCCTTAATGTCAGTGGATCGGCTCGGTCAACAACTTTACCGTTTCGAAGCGTTCCTCGCGAGGCAGATGGTGTCGCTGCCAGCCTAAGCGCTGATTCCCGCTCGTTGGTGTATGGAGAGGAATGATCCTAGAACAGACATAATCTCATTTGTATGTGAAGTTGCCTGAGTCGCTCATTTATTGCCAGAATTGTAGTACATGTATGCATCATAAGGGAAAAACACAATCAACAGATATATTGTTTACACTAGGGAAATCCTGAAGAAAGCCTTTCTCTTTTTCTCTCGCTCTTCTCCGCCCTTATTTCCACTACTCCTTTCTTTTCAGTCATCAGATTTTGATCTATTGCGTCCATAGGCAATGTCGATGAGGTAATTTCGCGGGTAACTCGCTTGGTTAAACCCTTCTTCTATCACAGCATGGCGCGCAATCTGGTGGCCGGCACTGTCGCACCCGCGAGCTGTTCACCAAAAATCGAATCCACCATCTCTCCACCTCGCGCCGCCAAAACAGACAGAAGACTGTCGCTCAGGCCATGTGTCTTCTCATTGCAGCCTTGAAGCCAGATGCCCGCATGGGAGCTAACCTTGCTGGTGTCCATTTCGACCCGATAATCCCGACCGGGGGTCCACACATCCTGCCCCACCGGTCGCAGGTGCTGCACGTTTTTCAGAAGTTGTTCGTGTGCATTGCGGTTGTAGCCCGTTGCCACCATGAGGGCATCCACCTCCAATATCTCCTTGCCATCACCAATCAAGCTATCCGCTCCATCCTTGGCGGCTCGAATGTGAATACGCATCCGACTTTGGGGTCCATGATGTTCGACTCGAGTGACTTTGCGACCCGGCAAAATGCGGTGTTGCCACTGGGTCTCATCCGGGTTTTGAATGCGCTGAGTATACATGTCATCAAAAATTTGCTCGATAAGCTCAAGTCGGACTACACTGTAATTGGTGGCCTTGTCGGCCTTGAGGGAACGTTGACGTTCAGCGGCAGAGAGATTGTAAAACCTATCGATTCTCTCAGGGTTGAAGAGTTCATTGACGCTAAATCCTTGAGTCAATTAAACCTTGCCAGTGACGGGGAAGAGTACTTGGAGGGGAGAGGGGAGGGTTGCGCGCTCACAATGGTGAATCATCACTAGGTCGCATGGATGTATCCCGCATAATCAGGGTGGTCTTGGAGTTGGGATAACGTTTCTGAAGGTCGTGGAAGATTTCTGCAGCACTTTGACCGCTTCCAAGAACGGCGACATTATACGGTTTGCGCTCGTCATTCAGGAGAGAAGGGAGATGGGTGCAGTATTGGGACGAGTGCAGGATTCGGGGGTCCTGGGGAAGGCCTGGTGGCATTTTCGGACTGCCACCAAGGGCAACCACAACCTTACGTGCCGTTCTGGAATAAACCTCTCCAGTTTCGACATTGCGGGACCGGACAATGAAGTAGTCAACTACCGAGCCCGTCGAATCGGTTTTGCTCGGAACCACATCAATAACTTCTTCTCCGTAGGAGACCACTTCGGAGAATCTCTGCGCACACCACCGCATATAATCTTCAAATTCAAGGCGAGCTGGAGTGAACGTGCCCAGGTTCGTGAAGTGGATCAACCGCTCCTTCTGGTGAAGGTAATTAAGGAAGGTGAAACTGCTGCGGGGATCACGGAGGGTGGCCAGATCCTTGATGAAAGAAATTTGCATCTTTGATCCAGGTAGCAACATGCCCGGATGCCAGGCGAATTGCTTTTGGCGCTCCAAGAAGCAGACTCTGGGTTGCCAACCGGAGCTGCAGGCGGATTTATTCAAGCATGGGTCCAGCGCATCGTTCAATGCAATTGCGATTGCGAGTGACGCAGGTCCGAATCCCACACAGAGCAGATCGTGTAAATCGTCCTGGGGGCTTGCTTTGAGCCGAGATTGCTCTCGCTGTTGGTTGACAGCCATGTTGTGGTGGCTCTGAAAGCTCACTTCAGGCTTCCGAACGACAGATTCCATCGGTATCGGCTATACTAGATAATTTGGGCGAAGGGAAGCGCAGGACGGGAAGGGGATAAAGAGATCTGTTTCAAAGTCAGAACTCAAAGGGGAGCTATGGAAATAGCTTGAAGGCTTCGGGCCGAGAAGATGATAAGTGAAAGGGAATAGTCAAGGCAAGAGGAAGAGGGAAGCGCGGTAAGTTGTGGGCGAGGGATCGTAGGTAGTTATATGCACCGGTGGATTAATTGACGGGGGCAATGGTGAGAGAGAATGGAGTCAGAGGTGCCGAAAATGGAATACAAAATAATCGAAGCGGGTAAATCATATTGAGTTAGAGAAGCAAATTTGATCTGATAATCTACGAATTAAAAATTTCGTATGATTAAATACCAACTAAGTTCCTGAGGACAGTGAGGAGCCCAAGATGAATACTGCGCTACCTACTGAAATTACTTTTTTTTTTTCTTTTCCTTTTTTTTTATATCTCCCGTTCCTTTTCCATTCTCCCTCTCGCTCTTTTTTGGTTTATTTTTATCTTCATTTATTTATTTTTCTCCTTTGAAGCGATGGATCCTGTCTAAGGCCGGTAGAGCTATGGCCGACTATGAGAGCGTTCTTTTCCCCACTGCACTCTTGCTCTTCAAATTATATTTGTTGTATCTTAGAATAGTATTGGTGGTGACAGTACCTACCATATCATCCTCGTATCTTTCTTCAGGCCGTTTTTGTTTCATGCCTGGTTTGCGCACCAGCCAAAATTGGCTGGCCATGGCTTGACAGCGGGCCGGGAATGGCGTAGTGAACATCAGAAATAAAGCGAGAATACTGAGGTCTAATAGCATGGACACGCGGGCCCCATCGGCCCAAGAAACGTGCTGAGAGCAAGGTACTAACTTAACAGCAAGCTATCAATTAGTTAAGGTATGTAATGTATGAGTAACAGGGTGGTCGGGAGCATACACAGAGTGGGCGAGGAGTCCGACCCGCGAAATCAGACACTTTCCCCTCCGAGTGCCCCGCAGCCGGTCCGGTGTAGAATCCTGAAAATGGAAAGTGGAAGTGGGATGATGGATCCATCACCTACTGTTTAGTCTGTTAGTTGTTGACTGATGATGATGGACGCTTAGATTAGATCCGCAGTTGCCCGATGTCGGAAAATTGGACTAGTTACAGCCCATGTAATCCTCCTGTTACTTACATATCATTACATTACCGACCATGCATACGTACGAACGTTCTTCTTCACATTTCCGTGTAGGTAGGTAGATTTATTTATAGTCATGCATGTAAAGCGGAGTGCTTAATTACAACTGGCAAAACCTGGATGAGTTCTTCGACACTTAACGAAAACAGCAGCGCTTATCAACGAACGATCACGAGGGGCGGGCTCACTGCATACATTGAGCGGCGGGATTTCCGGCAAATGTACGGAAACTACAGGCTTGGAACACAGGATCGATCATCAATGGCAGCCTCGGAGCCTCCAGAGGCGCTGGGAGCAACATTTCTTCTCTTACTAAGGCCTACTAAAGTCAGAAAAACCCCGCAGTCGAAGGTATTTGAGTATTGATTTTCATGCTCTGTGACGCACCCAGGCTGGACAGGGAGTCTACTGTGTAGAGTATGCAGATTGTCTAACAGGCATGCTGTTCGTACTGTAGATGACTATTGAGTTTGCAATATCAACTATACAGCTTATGAAGACATGGGTGCAACTTCTGTACTCGGCTACTTAGCCTTATGTATCTCAGTCGCAAATCGATTTTCGCAAGGAGAGGGTTGAGTTGATTGATGGTCTACCCCGCCTACATACACCAACAATTTGGAAAAAAAGTTAAACAACATTTATTTCACTTGAGGTGTTTCCCGACTAACCCCTCTTCTGGGCCGCTTTTGCTGATCATGAATGCCTTTGTTCTAGTTGGCCGAATCTTATCCAAGCCAGCAGTCAGAACTACCTATGACCTACCTACCTACCTACTACTTACCTACCTAGTAATAAGTACTGAATTACAACTTGCTCTACCTCAAGTATGACCAATGATAGGATGTCAGAAGTCTAACAACCTCATTATTATACTACTCGACTCATTACTCGCCGGCCTAGAGCGGTCTTCTTTATGCAGTCAAATGCAGGGCTACATGAGACGTGTTCGGGGCCGAGACAGTTTTCAGCACTAACAGCAAAATAATCTTCAACTATCTGGTTCTTACGGAGTAGATGTGCCAGAAGAAATTCGTGAGCTCTTGCGACCTAAGGATCTTTTCGCGTTGTCTTGTGTAGGTCTTGCAACTGAAAGTCCTCGTGTACATCCCAGCATCCGATCAGAAGGCTGCAAAGGTGAATCAAATTCCTCTTCACGCCTCTGCGCTATCTCAATAGCGAGAGGTCTCTAGCATTGTAGTACAGACCTTGCAATACTAGAGCAGTCACTTATAGCTTTACTGGGCTCTGGTTCACCCCAGAGCTCGAATGCTTACGCTCTACCATAGGCACGTGAAGCAACCGAGAGTTCTTCTAAATTGCCTATTGACTGGCTCCTTCATGAAGAGAATCTCGAAACATACATACATGACATGGAAAGAGGGACACATATCTAATGAGTATCAAGAATCGGTCGAACATAATCTCTGTCAAGTACACCGTCGTGTAGTCGAGTATGCAATCACAAGAGGATACAAATTGTAGGTATCAGCCAACTAATACCACACTGAAGCCTTTCAGGCAAAGAATATTCCCTTCTATGACGCAAATTACTGTATGAATCATTCACTTTTCATTGCAGGTTTACAAACAGGGTGCGCCAAATAAGAAAAGCCATGAACTCTTACCCAACGTTCCAGTGAGTAGACCAGCTCTCTCGGCTGGTGGCCAAATGACATAAAGAGACATATAATCACACTTGACTATTATTAAATTACATGGAATTCTTCCGCCTCTTCTTCTGCTTCTCTTTCTCGAGCATATATAGCAGAGTCTAACTTAGCTGTTTGATCTCTATAGTATCCTTCTAGTACTCTCTCTGATCTAAAGTATTCAACAGGATATCATATCTGCCGAATTTATCTCCCTCCGAGAGGAGAATGGGACAACCAAAATAGAATCCCGTGATGAACTTACGATGATTCATAGGGCTTTGCTCCTAAGTGTCGCATGTACTGTCACTCGGGTACGTATATCCTATCTAATTTGAGGACCTTGAGGTTACTAGTGACCGATCGTAGAACAAGACCACACCAAAATACAAGCAACGCTGTACTCAGATACTATGAATGATTGAACACTAGAAGCATCCTCTGCATTCTTGAATATGCTCAATAGGCATGGTGTCACTCCCTTCCCGCACATAGCTATGTTAATATAGTCCCCATGATCTAGGAGTGCTGGCAAGATAATGTAATTGCTAAGTAAAATGTGTTTCTAGTAAGGCAAAAAGAGCAGTCACCCTCCTAGATAGCTATAAGTTGTGCCAGTTAGTGTTACTGATCATTCGTCTGTTTATGTGCAAGTATACTTTTGCTTGAACATGTTCTAATGTAAAACCCGTGTGTGATTAGCCAACTCTATTCATGAAAGCCCATAGATAGTTCTCATGTGAATGTACCTTGTACCAGAAAGAAATTATACTCAGCAGTAGCAGATACAGTTGTGAATCATCCAAGAATCATTAAGTAGATTCTGTTAGAAGTTTCGGGGTTTACATGTGGGGAAAGCCTTTACTCTATGATTTCTTCGTTGTTTTTTTAGCCTATATTGGAAAGGTCAGTCAGATACTCACTAAATCTTAAGAGCTTTGCGTGGTTGGTAGATTCGTGGACATATTCTTCTGATCGGTATCCTTGTGTTTATTGAACATAATTAATCATGAATAGTATCACAAGTGAGATCAAATGCAAAGCAACAAAAATTTTACTCATTCTAAGTGTAAATTGAATCCGGCTAAGCGACCCCGCTTTGTTATTCCGGACCATTGGGTCTGAATCTCCAGTTGCGTATTAGAGACTACTGCTGAAGTATCAATGGGCTCCGCCCCTTTGCCTCGTTCATACGCATACAGAATGTGCGTTGACCATTTACAGGCCGCAAATCATGCAATGCGTGACACTAACTGAGCCCTCAGGAGCATCTACCAACCCTCCCTGGTACTCACAACCAGTTAGCCAGGCTAGTTGAGTATTGGCCCCGTACTTGGAAAGATATACGAGGAGCTGCTTGGAACAACTCCTACAAATTGAAGAACACGGGTCTGACAACAAGATCACTAGTTCGCAAGACTTTTGCCACAATTGCAGTCTGCAGGCGAAGACCTAGTTTTCAAAATAGAGCATGAATATTGAAATAAGCTTTATGGCCCAATTGCAAATGCTTCGTATGTAAACCTGCAACCAAATAAGCGAGCCAATCGATATAAAGACGACTGGAGATACCGAGTCAGCGTCTACCTAATCCTCTTTTGAAAATGTCAATTTAGTGTGGCTTGGGATTCGACAAGTCTAGATGAAGTTTGATGAGACTAAAACAACAAATATTTATGGAATAGACGTCCACTTGTGATAGCGCAGTCGCCCATTGTCACCCTAGTGACTGGATTCTGCATATGTGTATAAATACAATAACATGAGAAAGGCAAGGTAAACAGACCGCCAAGATTTCTTGTGACTATGTTTCCGGTAAGAGTCCCATGTTGGCTATCTCAGTCTTCAGTGACAGGATGACTCGAAAGCTTTACTGACTGGGTATATTGTGCATGGTTCTTGGGAGGTCACTCAGGTTTCCTTTCCTTGCTGCGCTACGAACGAGTGTTAGAAGTGACATTTGGCACCTAGCAATTGCGTGAAGGCTGATTTGCGTGACCCAGGAGCCTCTGCAACCATTACCTAATTTCGCTCAATAGCTAATCCAAATGAAAACATAGCCTTTTGATGCCTGCCACCAGAAGCTCCACATTCCTGTCAGACGGAAGGAGCAGTTACGTAGGTCTCCTTGCCCCCCCATGCCCCCGCTCCTTTCTCTGTCGCATGAAACCTGCAGTCTTTCTATCTAGAGAAGGATATGTGGTTGTCAGAAAGCTTCTCCTTTGGTGGCTCGCACGTTTTTCATGCTTGTGACGCAAGCTCTTCTGAAATTTATACCAGCTCACTAGGTATACATAGTCTCACCTCAAGTCATCAGAATATGCAACTACATAAATCGAAAAATCAGCAAACAGGCCAAATAGGACCGGAATGTCAGATAGGCGAGATGCTGCTGACTACTCATCCACAATAGCCATAGTTACTATTATTCTAACTCAGGTTTGACACTGGAACGAACCAACAATCCGTAAGCTGTACAATACAAGGCAGACTCGGTGCATGGAGTATCGGCCCTTTTGACTGACAAGGCAGGCACGATTGGGTAGAAGTTTCGGGCTGCTTTGATGAACCCTTCGGATGCAGCGAGCAAAAGGTGATAGGAAGCCGAGGAAGACCAGGAAGCTTACCACAAGGCCACAAAGCTCCATGAGTATGCGCAGCTCAACCACATCAAGTGAGAAAAGCAAACGCATTAGTGGAGTCCATGTCTTCTTGCCCTCTCAACGGGCCTGTCTCTGAGACCGGGCCAGGGCAAGATCTAGCTTAGCCAATTGAAGATGTTGACGGAGAAATCAGCATAGGTAGGTGCTTGGGAGCAGATCTCGAATCTGATGGCCAATGTGAGGATTTTCTGCGAGGGTCTCTGGTATGATCACCATAGTACTCCGTACTAACGAACGCAGTCATGGCGACGGTTAAGAGTGTGGGATTGTGAACGAATCTCAAGGCAAGATATTAGAACCGGACTAATTGAATTTAGAGCAAGTCATGAGATCGACTGGGCGCCACCATGACCGAGATGTACTGTAGTAGAGATTTGCCAAGAGATTCTAACCCCATGCGTATTGTGTATAGTCGGGGGTTTTTTTTTTAGGAAAAAAATATAAAAAGATGCCTGAAACGGTTACTTCGGAGGTGCGGTGTAAGGGAGGATGAAAAGAAGTGGGGGAGGGAGTGTCAAGAACAAGATGGGTAGGGCGGCCGGGGCACCAAGGGATGATCGGTTGCCCATCCACGGCATGCCCGCAAACATGTTAGAGGACTAGTTACCAGTTAGTACGAAGTAGGTACGGAGTAGTTAATTAAGTTAGTTACCATTTAGTTAACTAGTCAACGATGGCTTGCTGGGTCAGGTACGCGGATTGGTGAACCTGAAGGGCTATGCTATGCGTTGTTGAAGCCAAGCTACCCCGTACCTCTTCCCCCAATATAGATTGAATCAAGGGTCAAAGCCCACAACCCTCTACGATCGGCTCAATTATTGCTGAGGAGTTGGTGAACCAAGTCGCATTGGGTCATCTCGTTTCTTTCTACAAACCGCAACCAGGCACAAATGGCCTCAGTGGACGACTCAGAAATGGCCGAAACCCCGGCTATGATCAGACACAATGGCTTATCAATGAGCGATGATCATCCAGTCTGGTAGGCGTTGGGTGAACACCAACCAAGCGATTCGCTTCGGAAGCGCCACAGCAAGAAGCATTGATTTATACATCAAGGTCTCTATTCTCATAAGACTTATCTAGGTCAGCGTTTCAAGCCGTTCCATATAGCTACTTCTAAAAGTCTGGATTCGAGTGGATAAGGTAGGCTGGCTGAGTCGAATCCTATTTCTG